>NW_008355380.1:515634-528552 GCF_000622305.1 Nannospalax galili | reverse complement strand
TTGAAATTCACCATGTAGCCCACATTGGCCTGAATCTCAGAGAGCCTCCTGCCTCTGCCTCCCCAGGGCTGAGATTAAACGTGTGCACCACCCTACCTCTTGTATGTCCCTTCGTTTAGCAGAAAGGAAGTCATGGAGTCTCTCTGGCAATTCCTGCTTCCTTTCTCTTAAAAATCACCACAGGAGCTGCCTTTAGTCCCAAAAGGCCCAGCACTCGGGAGGCAGAGGCCGGTGGATCTCTGTGAGTTCAAGGCCACCCTGGTCTACATAGTGAGTTCCAGGATAGCTGGGGCTACAGGAAGACCCTGTCTCAAAAAGACCCCCCCCCAAAAAAATCGGTACAAAATTTGTGTGGGATCTACAAATCGTTGCTAAGGGAAATGAAATACTATCTATAGTAAGTGGAGAGATAGGCAGTGTTCATGGGTTAGAACACAAAATATTGTTAATATTACAGTTTTTCTCCAAACTGATCTGCAGATCACATAATCCCTATTGGTTTTTCTTTAGACTTTTTAAAAAAGTGAAATTGAAGGCTGGAGAGATGGTGCAGCAGTTAAGAGCACTAGCTGCTCTCCCAGAGGCCGCCATCCAGATGGTGCAGCAGTTAAGAGCACTAGATAAAAATTTAAAAAGTGAAGGGCTGGAGAGATGGCTCAGTGGTTAAGGGCGCAGACTGCTCTTGCAGAGGACCTGGGTTCAGTTCCCAGTACCCACATGGCGGCTAAGAACCATCTTTAACTCCAGTTCCAGAAGAAGCTGATGCCTGCTTCTGACCTCCAAGACATTGCAAGACATGGGTATACTCACATACATGCAGGCAACACACTCATATACATAAAATAAAAATAACTAAAATATTTTAACAATGTAAAAAGTGAAATTGAGTCAGGCTTGGTGGCATGTGCCTTTAATCCCGGCACTTGGGAGGCAGAGGCAGGTGGATCTCTGTGAGTTCAAGGCCAGCCTGGTCTACATAGTGAGTTCCAGGACAGCTGGGGCTACAAGGAGAAAAAAAAAGTGAAACTGAGGCACTGATCCTAAAATGTATATGGAAATCAGAATCTAGAATAGCCAAAATAATTTTGAAACTAGAACACTTGATTTCAAAATGTGCTGCACATCTGTGGTAATGTAGGCAATGCTACACTGACATATTGAATATACACACATTAATGGGATAGAATGAAAATTCCACAAATATCATTTACACCTCTGTTCAATCTGTATAAAACAGAAGTATGAAGGCAGCTGAGCTGGAAGAAAGGGGAGTATTTTCAATAAACGATGCCGCCACAACAGAGTAACTATATATAAATAAAGAAGGTTTCAGTCCCTAAGTCACCATGCAGAGAAATGAACTCAAAATCAGCCATATCTGTCGACCCAAATTCAAGTGTAAAACAAACACTTGCAGGAAAATCACATTATATCTTTGTAATCTTGGGTAAGGCAAGTTTTTTAATGGACAACAAAAAAAGTATGTGTGTATGAGTGTGGGGGGGCCGTGTGTATGTGTTCACGTGTTCACGTGGGTGGGAGTGTGTATGTGTAGGGTGCGGACCTTGTTGGGTATCTGCTTCAATCACGCTACACATTTTTTTTTTTTTAACAAACTGTCTCACTGAACCTGGAGCTCATCAATCTGGCTACAAAAGCTGGCCAATGAGCTCTAAGGATCAGCCTGTTTCTGCCTTCCACCATCTCAATAGTGCAGGGGTTACAGATGCATAAGATCCCACTCAGCTTTTATGTGTGTGCTGGGATCTGAACTCATGCCCTCATACTTGCCTGACAAGCACTTTACCAATTAAGCCATCCCTTCAGCAACTCAAAACACTGTTTAAAGAAATGTCAGGGACTGGAAAGCTGGCTCAGCCGTTTAGAGCACTGGTTGCTCTTGCAGAGGACCAGGGTTTGGTCCTATCCTTAACTCTAGTTCCAGGAAATCCGATGCCCTCTTCTGGCCTCTGCAAGCATTATATGCAGGTAGCATACCTACATTCATGCAAGTGAAACACTTGTTCACATAAAATAAAAATAATAAATTTAATTTTTTTAAAGAAATGATAAAGTAGAATTTATCAAAACTTCCAATTTTTCTCTTTAATAAGACAACATGAAGAAAGTTAAAATGAAAGCCATAGAAAGAAATAAAATATTTTCAAATTACATGCTCTCTTGAATTAATGCTCATGAGATTCGTGAAACACGCCTCTGGGTGTGAGTGTGGAGACATTTCTAAGGATGAATGATTAGATCTTGAGGGCTCTGACCTAATGAATGGATTCATTCATTGTCAGATTCCAGAATACATTCAGAATATATAAAGAACTTTCAAAACTCAACAATAAGAAATATTCCATTTCTAAAATGTGAAAAAAGATTTGAATACACTTTTTGCCAAAGAAGACATGCAGGTAACAAGTAAACACTTGGAAAGATGGTTGACATTCTTTGAAATCAGTGGAGTGCAAATTAAAAGCACAATAAGGAGTGGTGGTACAGGCCTTTAATCCCAACACTCAGGAGGCAGAGTTTGGCAATATTCTAAGGTGTTGAATATGTCTATTACCCAGCAGTCCCATTCCTGGGTTACTGTAAAAGAATGGGGAAAACACACACATAACAGGTTTCATTTCTCTGTGAGGGCTGTTGTAACAGAACGACAAATGGGGCAGGTTAAACAACAAATTTATTTTCTCACAGTCCGGGAGACTGGAACTCCAAAATGTAACTAAAGAGAGCTGGTTGTGCCTGGGCCTTTCTCCTGGTTATCCTCCGTGTATGTCTGCATTCTGAACTCTCAGAAGGGCCCTAGTCATGGTAGGAGGAAGGATGCTAGTCCTCCATTAAGACCCCATCCCCCAAGCCAGGTGCCCTTGAGGTACCATTACTCAAAGCTAAATTACTGACGAAATTTGTTTAAGAGGAAGCTTGATGCCAACAATTTATTTTTTTGAAGTGTCATTTAACCCCACAGGCAGCACATAATGACTGGGTTTATTTGCTCCAGGGCAAGTTTGTAAGATGAATGAAATTATTTTATCTATCTTTAAAATAGCTATATACTCAAGTTACTTAGAAAAATATTTCATCTGTTCAATGAAGGAGAAAGGCCCTGGGAGGGACCAGCTCTCTCCAGTTACATCTTAGACTTCCAGCCTCCAAAACTGTGAGAAAGAAAATGTGCTGTTTAACCTGACCCATCCGTGGTTCTCTGTTATGACAGCCCCTGAAAAGAAACGACACTAGTCAGATGACATCCATAACAGGCCATGACACTTAGGACCATTACAAGCAGGTTACTACCCTACCTTATTTAAAAAAATCTGTGAAATTCTATGTTCTTCTGAAATAATCTTCCCAAACATGAGCTGTGTGTGTTTTTATTTTCTCTGTTTGAACAAAGGCAGTGTTGTGAGTCTGAATGCCCTTTTGACATTTCACTAGTCTCTATAGTCCCAACTGTCCTGGAACTCACTATGTAGACCAGACTGGCCTTGATCTCACAGAGATCTGCCTGCTTCTGCCTCCTGAGTGCTCAGATTAAAGGCCTGCACCACCACACTTGGCTTTACCTCATTCTTGAGCCAATTAAACGCTGAGTTAGTGATCCACCAAGATAATTTTGACTGTCAGCTTGATAGGGATTAATGTCTAGTTTAGTGAAGCACGCCTCTGGGTGTGGGTGAAGACATTTCCAGAGATGATTAGGTCGTGAGGTGAGGGCTCTGACCTATGAATGGATCCACTCCTTGACAAATTCATTACCTGATGGTGTTATGGGAGGTGATAAAGCCAGAAGATGGGCCTAGATGGAGGAAGCTGGTCAGGTCATTGGAGGCTTGTCGTGCTTAGAGTCCCTCCCCTGCATCCTTTCTGTGCACCATGAGGTAAAGAACCTCCTCACCACCATGATGCTCTGCCCAAGTGCATGGACTGAACCTTCTGCAGTCATGAGTCACAGTAAGTCCTTTTCCCTTATGTTTTGTCAGGCATTTTATCAAACTTGCTAATAGATTCACAAGAAGCAGCTCTTTCAGGAGTACCCACAGATCCAATCCATAGCGTGCACAACTCTTTCCCTTCATGGTCACAACCGACCTAGACAACTGCAAAAGTCACACATGTCCTCAAAAGAGTTGAAACCATGCCACCATGGCGAACATGTTTGTCTCACAGAGTAAAGAGTAATGACCCCCAGGACGCTCTGGTAGCAGGACACTCACTGGTTATTCTCTACTGTATTTTCTTTAGCACACAATAAGCACATGCTATAGTTTTAATTTTATTTTTCTTTACTTTTTGGAATAAGAACTTGCTATGTAGCCCAAGTTGACTTTTAAATTGGAATCCTCCTGTCCCAGTCCCCTGAATGCTGGAATTACAGGAGTGTGTCACTTTGTCTGGACACCTTTATATTTTGAAATCCTAGCTTATAAAACAGTCACACATATATTAAGCATTTGATTTTTGCATCCCTGTTCTCTGACCTCAGCAATGTTCATCTAGAGCCTTTTATATAATTTAAGATAAAAATCTCCTAGCTGAATATACACACACATAGGAGCATAAGCATACAGGCGCACACCCTCTTCAGCCCTCGGGCATGGTCCATCTGCCAGGGCAGACTGCTATGCTGTCTGAATCTCAGGGGGAACTCTTCCATGAACACAGAAGACTGTTATGCTGGGGGCAATGTGTGCTTCAGGCCTTACCACGGAGGGGACCAGGAAGCAGCAGCCCAGAGGCTGGGGTAACAGGAAGGACATGGCGGGGGGGAGAATGCTCCCTCCTGCCCGGCAGAAAGAAGACACATTCTCCATGGTTCTCTGAGCTTGGAGGCCCTGGTGAGAGAACATCCAGCATCCTAATGTCCCCAACATAAGCCAGAGAGCCCAGCTGGGCTTCTTCTTCCTGACCCAGCTTCTCTGGATCACATACAACACGTATATTGGGGATAGGATGATTTAGTGACTGGTTAAAAATTGATGTCCATAGTACATGCTCGTGAATCAATTCTAACACAGTAGCAGCAATAAGCTAAAATATCCCCCATCTCTCTGCCTGAATACTAGTTCACACATCATCTGAACAGCTGGAGTAGATGTAACCCACAACACATTTTCCCTATGCACTACAAATGTATTTACTCTCACTGAGGAATTAAATGATACCATGTACTTGTAGCTTTCTTTTAAAAATTTTCCCACTAATCAAACATAGGTGAAGTTTCAGGACATTCAATATACATAAATGTTTCTCTCTTGTTTTAGATCACGATAGCTTAGTCAAACATTCTTACCGACTCACTGACAGTCATGAAGTTTATGCTAAGGTTTAGCTGTTGTGGACACAATTGCAAACAACATCTTTGTGCCAATACTGCCAAGTAGTGGAGGTATTATTTCTGTAGGATGACTGAAAATCAAAACACTCATGTATTTAGAATAATAACCACTGTTATTTTGATTGGCATCTCTTAAGTCTTCAATACTTTTTCTGTATATCTTCATTGCCAACTTGCTGGATTTAGAATAACCTAGGAGATACACTGCTTGCCTGTCTGTGAGGGTGTTTCCAGAGAGGTTTAACTGAGGAGGGAAGATCCACCTTGAACATGGGTAGTGCCATCTCATGGGCTGTGGTCTCATACTGAACACAAAGGCGAAAGTAAGCTGAACACCACATTCATAACCCTCTGCTTCCTGACGATGGATGCAATGCGCCTAACTGCATAATGCTCCTGCAGTCACAGCGAGAGCTTCTCCCACTTTGTGCCTTCCCTGACCCAATATCCCCCTGAATATGAAATTACAGCAATATTCTGAATTGTTTGTTTGACTGTAAACATCCACAGATGGCTTAATGCATGAAGGTCATAACAAAATACCACACACTGGATAGCTTAAATAGAAAACATTTATTTCTTACAGTTCTAGAGGCCAGGAAGTCCAAGATCAAGGTACTAGCAGAGCTGGTGTCTGCTAAGGACCATTGCCTCCCAATTACCTTACAGCTACCTCTCCATCCTATCCTCACAGGGCAGAGAGCAGAGGATCAGGTAGCCTCCTACCCATTCTTAAAAAGATGCTGATTTTATTCAAAAGGGCTCTGTCCTCCTGACCTCATACCAAAGCCCCACCACACTGACAGGTTTGGATTTCAACATACGAATTGGGGGCAGAAGCGTCCAGTCTATCCAGCAGGACACTCCAGATGTGACTTATGGCCACCAGGGTAAATATAGAACAGAAGGGAAAACTGGAAGACAGAATTTTTTTTTTTTAAACAGGGTCTCCCTGTAGCTGCAGTTGGCCTGAAACTCATGTAGACCAGGCTGGCCTCAGTCACACAGATATTTGCCTGCCTCTGCCTCCCAAGTGCTGAGATTAAAGGCATGTATGACTACATCTGGCCCTTAGAAAATATTCTTTACTGAGAGGTGTTGTGTACTGAGAGGCGTTGTGTGATAGAAGCAGACCAAGTTTAAGAACAGGAATTGCCACAGCTGCACTTGCATCATGTTTAAGTAAGGTGTGCTGATGTGGCAGCATCTCTACAATGCATCTAATGAGATGGGGGCACAGTTCTGCGACAAATGACTTAGGATGGCTGTGAGCAGTGGTAAAAATCCAGGTGTCAGGTTTATGGCTACTCTCTGTAGTCAGGTTTCCCTGTGACTGATGGATTTTGTAATGAAACACTGGGAAATGCTGTATGAGTACATGGGTAGAAATTAAAGATGTGTGTTGCTGGTGCCTTTGATGGAGCACGTGGGTATCATGCAAGATATTGATGACATGGCATGCGTGGGCCAGACAGGGCACCCGAGCACAAGTGTGTGGGACAGGATCCACATCTGGAGGATAGGACCCACACCTAACAGGAGTGCAAGTGTTTGCAGCTGGGCTTCCTCTGGTGAAGCCACAATGCAGAGATTCAGAAGACCCTACCTAGGAGAGCCTTTCATGACACCAGCAAGCCTGACCCTGTCTTTGAGCCTGGAGACCATGTTCACTGAGAGGAAGAGTACAGGCTTGTATGGGCCCCAGACTCAGCCTGCACCGGAACCTGTTGTTTAAGGTCTCCAGCTTCGACAACTCGCCTCTGCGTGTGGCCCAGTGCTGGAGCTCCTGGTGAGCACATGAAATGTTCATGGACTTTGGCACCAAAAAGACCTCGCTTTAGGGCTTCCTGGAGATGCTACTGTCTACAACCTCAAGTTTGGAAACCTCTCCAGGCCCCTATTTACTTATCTGGAAATAAGGGGATGTTACTGTCTACTTGAGAAATAGGTTGTGTGTGAGGAACAGAGAAGATTGTGAACGCAGCTCCTCCCTCTTGCTTTGGACCATGGTTCACAGAATTGGAACTGTAATCCTTTGGTGGAGATGGACTCATGGACACACATACAACACATTAGTCTGAAGTCTTTGGGAAATCATATTTAAAAATATTTTATTTATTATTTTTATTTTATGTGAATGAGTGTGTTGCTGGCATGTGTGTAAGTGCACCCATGTTGTGCAATGCCTGTGGAGGTCAGAAAGGGTGTTGGATCCCCTGGAACTGGAGTTAGAATGGTTGTTAGCTGCCATGTGAATGCTGGGAATTGAACCCAGGTCCTCTTTAAGAGCAGTCAGTGCTTTTAACAGCTGAGCCAACTCCCTAGGCCCATGGGACGTCATACTTTTTACAGAAGACCAAATTGCCAAATCTGCTTGCATGCTGCACGACTGTGCTCCCTTTGCTTTTGCTTCACCCCACGCCACCCCATGTTTATTCACCACCTCTGTGTGGCGTGACCTCTGTGCTGCCACCCCTGGGCACATGTGCAGAGGCTTCTCCAGGGTCTGTTCCTGACAGCTGAATTGCTGAGCTTGTGAGTGTTCAGCTCTGCAGATAAGACCAAATTTGTTTTCCAAAGTGGTCATAACAATTCACTTTCTGACTGCAAGGTGCAGGAAGTCCTGCCGATCCAGAGCTCCCTACCACTGCCAGTAGTGTGGACAGGTGGCTCTGGGGTCTCTCAGCAGTTCCCTCATCACAAATGAGGTTGAACACATTTGCCAGCTGAGATTTCTTCTGTGACACACTTGTTTTGTCCTGAGCCCATTTTTCCGTTAGGTTCTTGGTGGTTTTCTTCCCCCCCTCTTTTATTTGCCTCATTTTCCCTCATCTTCCTGTTCCTTTTTCCTTGTTTTTTTTTTTTTTTTGAGACTGTTTATGGTGTAGCCCAGGCTGGCCTCATACTCATTACGTAGTAGAAGCTGACCTTGAACTCCTGATCCTCCTTCTTCTACTCTGGAGTATTGGGGTTACAGGAGGTCATCGCCATGCCTAGCTTTCTTGGTGCTTTCCTTAATGAGTCAATGTGAACCCTATGTATTTTTGAAGCGCGCCCTTTGACAGCTGGGTGAGTTATGGTAGAAGTTTCATGCGTGTAGCTTGACTGTGCATCATTTAACACACCATTCAATGAACCAGAGCCACAAGTGCCAATATGGCCACATTTATACATATTTTATAGATAATGCTTTTCTTGGTCTTGATTAATAAATCTTTCTGCTCAAATACTTGAAGAAATGAGTGTTATTGTGAAATGAGTTATTTTTCTATGGTTTACTTGAATACAGCTGTGAAGTAAGGCTCTGAGTTCACTTCCACATGCTGATTTCCATCCTGTCTGACTCCATCCAGTGAACCTCCTCACCTCCCCTGTCCCAGCAAAGCAGCAGGCTGCACAGTGTCCCTCCCCTCCCTTCCCTCCCCTCTGCAGGTATGTTTCTGCTCTCTGATCAATGCCATTTACTCACCCATCTCTCCCTGATCTAGTTCCTTACACTCCATCTTCCCAACAGCCTCCAAAGTTCTGACAAGGGGCTGGAGAGATGGGTCGGTGGTTAAGAGCACATACTGCTCTTTCAGAAGAGCAGTTCAGTTCCCAGTACCCACATAGGGCAGCTCACAACCTCCTGAAACTCCCAGCTCCAAGGGATCCAATGCCCACTTCTGGCTTCTGAGAATGCCTGACCTCCATATGTACCAATCCACACTAAGACACAGACACAGACAGACACAGACAGAGAGACAGACAGACAGACACACACACACACACACACACTAGATCTTTAAAAAAAACTGGAGCTGAAGAGATAGCTCACAGGTTAAGAATACAAGCTGCTCTTGCAGAGGTCCCCAGTTCAGTTCCCAGCACCCACGTGGTGACTCACAACTATCTGGACTCCTCTGGCACCAGGCATGCAAGGAGTGCACATGTAGGCAAGCCAGCAAAACACTCACATACATTCTATTAGTTACTTTTCTGTTGTGATAAAACGCCATGACCAAGGAAACTTATAAAAGGAAGAGTTCGAGCTTATGGTTTCAAAGGGGCAAGAGTCCATCATGGCAGGGAGGCATGAGATGGCTGGAGGCGGAGCAGAAGCTAAGCTCTCACATCTTCAAGCAGATAAGGGAAGTGGAGAGAGGGACTCCAGAATGGCTTAAGAACTCTCTAAGCCTGCCCCCAGTCATGTGCTTCCTGCAGCATGGCCACACCCTCTAAGACCTCCCAAAACAGCGCCACCAACTGGGGACAAAATGTCCAAACACTTGGAGCCTATGGGGGATGTTGTCATTCAAATCACCACACACATAAATAAAATTTTAAAATCTTTGCAGTAGCAATTCCAGGAAGGCACCTATTACCCGGCATTACTATTATTAGCGCCCCCCACTCTCTCCATGACTCCCCATATCTTGTGTCTTAACAGCAGAGTCTCCTCGGTTTCCCTGGGTTGGAAGAGGCTAGCTGCTGGTTGTGCAGGGCCAGACAAGTGCTCTTCGTGGAGGCTCTCAGTTCCCACCCCCACTCCTGTACTCAACCTCACCCCTCATGCTATTCCTCATCCTTTGCCTCTGCCCCCGCTGTCAAGAGAGGTCTGGATCTTCTCCAGCTTTCTGTCACAAAGATGGACGTCCCCGACTGTGCCCTCCTCCACTTGTGTGTCCCTCATAATGCCCCCTCGCTATACTCAGGTTTCTTGTGTATCTTTGAAAAAAAGTGCTTGAAATATTCACCTGCTTTCTTCTCCCTAACTCTGTGTCATCAGTGTGATGTAGCCTTTGCTGCTGTTTCTGGGCATTTCTGTAGGGACTGTAAACAAGCGTGTTCTGAATGCATGTTCACCTGGAAGTTGTATGACCACTGCATTTAAATTTTTCTTCTCGGATGTTTCGTGTTTGTAGGTGTTTCCCCCGTTTTATCTGTTACGTGGTTTGTGTTTGTGTTTCCCCCGTTTTATCTGTTACATGGTTTGCTGCTGTAAAATGGTTTGTGGCTCTTTCACTGACCTTTTCATTTCTGTACCATCGAATGATCTCCTACCCTCCGTTTCTGCTTTTGGGAGCTTAAGTCTTTTGCTCAGTCACTCAAGCTAGCTTCCAAATAATGTCTAGAACAACTGGACATTGCTCCATCTACTGTCTCCAAGTTTGCAGATAACCAATCAGCTGCCGTTTGGTTTTGCTGGATTCATTCATGCCTTTGCTGTTTTCTGTGCTGGCTCTCCTCCAATCTTTAACCTTAATTCCCTTCCTTCTTCTAGATTAAATTTCTTCTTCCTTTTCTACTTCCATAAAGTGCGCAAGTGGGTTACTGATTCTAGATCTTTTTCAATGTGAGTGCTTATAACCATAACCTCCCCTCAGGATGGCCTTTCCTGTGTCACAGAAGCCCTGGTATGTTGTTTTCACTCACACGTACTGCCATTCACTGCAAGGAGTTTACAGTTTTTCTTGTGATTTCTCTGTTGATCTACTAGGTGTTCAGTAATCCATTAATCTCTGAAATATGTATGAATTATCAAAATTTTATTATTTCTAGTTTCTTTTCACTATGATTGACAAGGCTAATTTGTATGATATAAAATGTTTCAAATGTAGGGCTGGAGAGATGGCCCAGTGGTTAAGAGCACTGACTGCTCTTACAGAGGACCCAGGTTCGATTCCCAGCACCCACATGGCAGCTAAAAACCGTCCTCAACTCCAGTTCCAGGGTAATCAGAAGCCCTCTTCTGACCTCCATGGCATTGCACGACACGGGTGCACTCACATACATGCAGTCAATACACTCATACACATAAAATAAAAATAAATAAAAATAAAAATAAAAAAACCAACTAACATTCTTACTCCTTTAAAAAATGTTTCAAATGTATTAGGGCTTTTGTTTTTTGTGGTGGTGTGACTTTACTATAGTCTGTTCTACAGAATGTTCCATGTACCTTTAAGAACGATGTGAATGTTATTGTTGGGTACAAGTCTGTCAGGTATAATTAGTTTATGATGCTGACTGAGTTTTAGTCCATGTTGTAATATGTCTGATGCTCCACTGATTACTGAAAATTGTATATGGAAGTCTCCCAGGATTATTGCAGAACTGCCCATTTCTCCCTTCAATTCTGTCCATTTTTGTTCCATATATTTTAGGGCCATATCTTTAGATGCATAATGTTTATAATTTTATATCTTACTGCTGAATTGAAACTTTTATCAATATATAATGTCCTTCTTTGAGCCCTTGAATCCCCTTTCCCTTAGAATCTGTTTTAACTGACAATATTATAGCCACTTTCCAGCCTCTTTGGGTTACTACTTGGCATTCAATGTCTTTTTCTGCTCTTTCAAACTCTTTTACATCTGCACAGCTAAGGAAAGTTTGGGGTAAGGAATAGATAATGGATCATGTATTTTTTAAAATTATTTACTTAATAACCACATACTTAGAAGAAGCATTTCATTACATCAGCATTGACATATTCAAGAACAATTTTCTGAGCCAGGATGCATCTCTTTCGAACTGGGCTGTACATTTTTAGGTTTACAGTTGAATTATTACAGTTATACAATATTGTACTAAGTATAAACCCTATAAGACATAAAATTAAATGAGGTTTTAACCTTTAAAAAAGATCTACATTTCATTATTAAAATACAGCGTTTCATACAGAAAAATGCATTCTTAATGCAATTGACATTAAGATGTTTGCACATGCGTTTCTAATCTCTATATCAGATTATTACTAGTCACAGTCAGTTACTTTCTGAGCTGCTTGGCATCTGAGCATGGATATAAAGTCATCATGTAGATTTCAATGATAATGTTTTTCACATCTACTAATTATTAAGGAGCAAATTTTTATGCTTTGAAGGATTACTATTTTTTAATCATTGTATTCTTTTTAATTTTTAATAACTACAAGATTAGAAGAAGCTTTTCACTACAACTTTAACATATTCAGTAACACACTTCAGAGAAAGAGCATATCTCTTTCACAAGTGGGTGCAAGTTTCTAGGTTCACAGTTGAATTAATATAGTTATATATTATTGAACTCAGTATAAGCCCTGTAAGTCATAAAATTGGATGACTTTTTAACCTTTAAAAAAGATCTCCATTTCATTTATCTTTAATCTGTATGTATCTGATTATTACTAGTCATAATCAGTTTCACTTGGATCCTTGGCACCTGTGTATGTCTATAAAATCATTGGGTGGATTTCAATTAGCATGACATAAATTTCCATGCTTCCTCCTCAAATAAAATACATTTAAAAAAATTTTGTTGATTTTTTTTGTCTGTATATATCACAGAACATTCCAAACAATCTTATTCAACTATACACCCACTTCCCAGACGACACCTCCCATAGCCTCCCTCCCCCAACTAGAGCCCTTATACTCTGATATCCCTGCTACTGTCTGCTGTGTTGTCGGCACCCCCAGTCCTTCCCCACTACTTGCCCTTCTGGTGAATCTAGTCAGCCTATCTAGAGGTCTTTGTTTTAGGAGGGTCAGCTATTCCTCATTTAGCAGCAATCAGTTGTCAATATTCCTTTAGATAAGATT
>NW_008355380.1:513171-515144 GCF_000622305.1 Nannospalax galili | reverse complement strand
GATTCCTCTGTGTTGACCCTCCTCTTTGTAGACTGGACACTGGTTCAAGTCCATCTCGTGGGGTCTCCTTGACCTCTTTGATCAAGAGGACAGGTGACCCACCACAATTATAGGACATTTTGAGAGATGCTCATAGTCCCCTGGAACTAATCGACTTAGGAGGGCAAGGAGCAAAAAGTGTCCTTTAAGTATCTCTGACCAAATTAGTATAGACCTCAAAGTACGTCTGTTAAACATCCAAGAAGGTTAGTTCCACCAGTCTGGTACTTCTAATTACTGTGTGTCATGTAGATAAATCTTGGGCAAAGACCAGTTGTTTTCAGATAAACCTTACCTAGACACATATTTCTTGATCTGCTATGTATAAGGTTGTAGGAGTAATATGATTCCCTCTGGTTTTCAAAACTATCTCTCGCATTGTCTCACCCCTCCATCATGGTTTTCCCACTTAAGGTGCCCCCATTTCCTCTCTTTCTCCCTTACTAATTAATAACCTTCTCCTATGCTCCTACCTCTCTTGAGCTCCTTCTTTCCCTTTATCCCCTACGTTCCTTGTATACCCTTCCCTCCCCCCCCCCTTGAACTAACCCAATTTTTATCCATTTCTCCCTTATTAAGGCCTGTTTCCTACTATTCTTCTCTTTCAGGTTCTTTCTTTTCCTTTACCTCCCTTGTTCCTTTCCATTACCCTGGTACCTCCAGTTATGTCTGGATACTTACTTATGAGGGTTTGGTTCTAGGATACACATATGAGGTAGAATATATGTCAATTTTTCTCTGAGTCTATGTTACTTCACTTAGTATAACAGTTACTAGTTCCATCCATTTACCTGCAAATTTAATGATTTTATCTTTCTTTACTGCTGAGTAGAACTCCATTGTATAAATGAGCCACATTTTCATTAACCACTCATCATTTGAGGGGCACTTAGGTTGATTCCACCTCTTACAACAAACATGGATGTACAAGTGTCTCTGCAATAGGATGAGTTCTTTGGGTATATGCCAAGGAGTGGTATAACTGGGTCAAACGGTAGGTCCATTTGTAGCTTTTTAAGAGTTCTCCACACTGCTTTCTCTAGGGGTTGAACAAGTTTGCAGCCCCACCAGCAGTGGATGAGTATTCCCCTTTCCCCACATCCTCTCCAACTTTTGGTATCATTTGTTCTCTTGATCTTAGCCAGTCTGACTGGGGTAAGATGAAATCTTAAAGTAGTTTTAATTTGCATTTCCCTAATTATTAGTGATGTTGACCATCTTTTAAGATGTTTCATAGCCATCTTTACTATGGGCATGCGAGTTTCACGGAGCGCCAACTGCTGGGCGTGGCACCGGTCTCCCTTGCGCCACTGGGGGGACGTGGGGCGGGTCACGCACCACATCTGCTGAGAGTCTCCACTACCGGGCCTGGCGGCTCTCGAGGACCACTGTCAGCTACCCGGTCGGGTTCCATCCCAATCTACCGAGCACTCCCTCTGTGTTCGAGACCCGTCAGCTGCCGGGTCACGAGGGGAGGTGTGGGACGGCAAAAGCAGGATCTTCGTGAGTCGATGACGGAAGGATAGGCCCCCCCTGGGGAGACTGGATCACAGGATTTAGTGTTACAGCTTCAGACAAGTGACTCAGCTCAGATCTCAGTGATTCAGCTCCAGCTTTATTGGGGTAAAACTAGGATTATTTATAGCGTGGAGATAGTAGAAAAAGCCTTAGCTGATAGGTGCTCCTGGAATGCTTCATTTACATAGGGCGGTGGGCTTCTATCAGGCTATCAGACAACGCCTGATTAAAACCTGGTAGCTCCTGTGCCGGAGGGCATGTATCTTGTGATGGGCATTTCAAAAGTAAGTCAGGGAGGAGAGCAGAAGGCATCCCGCTGAGAAGGGGAGGCTCCCCATTTGCGCCGAGCTGGCTTGCGGCTATCTGGACATGGGGAGACTGCTACCCTAAACAGCAGGGGTCCCCAAAATCTCCCT
>NW_008355380.1:510736-512433 GCF_000622305.1 Nannospalax galili | reverse complement strand
GTAAATGCTGGGCCATTGTCTGTCTTTAGTTGTGCAGGGAGGCCCATGATGGCAAAGGATGAAAGCATATGATTTATTAGCTTTTTTGAATTTTCACCAGTCTGCGCAGTAGCCCAGAGGAAGTGAGGGTAAGTGTCTATAGTTACAAATACATATTTTTGTCTGCCAAATTGGGGAACATGAGTTACATCAACTTGCCAGAGGGCATTAGATTTTAGTCCTCTAGGATTGGTGCCCGTCTGTTGTATAGCAGGGGTATGTATCATTGATGCACAAGAAGAGCAGCTCTAACAATGCTTTTAAGTTGTTTGAGGGGAATGTGGGGGAATCTGAGATGGAGCCCTCATCAATTAACATGGGTGGCGTGGTGCAGGTGCTGGGTGTCCGTCACACTGGCAGGGAATGTTCCAGTGGTGGCTACCTCATCTGCTATGGCATTTCCTTCAGTAAGAGGGCCTGGGAGAGAGGAGTGGGACCTGATATGCTGGACAAATAATGGAGCCACCCATTTTTGTAACAGTGTGGAAATTTTAATTAGCAGGGGTGAGATGGGGTTGCCATCTATTTTAATAAAGGAACGACCTAGCCATGGGAGCAAATTAACAGCATGAATGCTGTCAGAATAAAGGTTGAATGGTTTATTAATCTTATAAAGAACCATATAGATAGCAAAGAGCTTTTTAAATTGTGGGGATTTATCAGATAGAGGTTGAAAATATATCATAGGTGGGTTATTAGGGGAGTCATATATGACCAATGCAGCCCCTTTTTTCCTCCATCTGTAAAGGCTGTAATAGTCTTTTTTATGGGTTTGTGGCAGAAGAGCCGAGGTGGGAGCCAGCGAAACACTGGAATAACTGACATCCATTTATCCTTGGGATAGTGATTATCAATTTGTCCTGGGAAGCCTATTAAGCTAATTGCAAAAGAGGGGTGATGCTTTAGGAGCCATTGTACATCTGATAATGGGAAAGGGATAATAAGGGTGTCAGGTTCTCTTCCTATAATTTGTAGAGTTCTTTTTCTCCCCTGACGGACCATGGCTGCAAGAGTGTCTACCTCTGTAAGAAAGTGAGGAGTGCCCCCTACTGGCGCGTGAAGCCATTCTAGTACTCCATGTGGCTAATGAATTGCCCCTACCATGGTGGGGGAGGAATTAAATATTAAGAGTTGAACAGGTAGCTTAGGGTCATATCTGGCTAGTGATGCCTTTTGGAAATGGCTATTAATTACTTGAAGAGCCCTCTTTGCATCTGGGTTTAGGTACCGTCTGGAGGCTGGGTTTTTGTCTCCCTTTAAGAGATCAAAGAGTGGCTGTAATTGACTTGTGGGGATGGAAGGCCAGGGTCTTAGCCAATTAATATTGCCTAAAAAGCTCTGAAGGGAATTGAGGGTGAGTGGATGAGGAACATCCAGGATGGGTTTAAGGGGCCTAACAGTAGTAGGCGTTATTTCAGTCCCCAGGAAGGTAATGGGGGGAACTGATTGTATTTTATTTGTGGCTATTACAAAACCTTTTGTCTCCAGGGTGTTTATCATAGCATCTTTTAGGTGTTCTAGAGAGGAATCCTCATTTTGCCAGACCAAGAGGTCATCCATGTAATGATAAACATGTAGGCCCTTTTTTAAAAGGGGTGCTAATGCATTTGCAACAGCCTCCTGGCATATTGTAGGGCTGTTTGCCATACCCTGTGGCA
>NW_008355380.1:508833-510170 GCF_000622305.1 Nannospalax galili | reverse complement strand
GGAGGGGCCCCCTACTCCCATCAGTTGGGGTCCTGGTATTAATTCCCAGTGTGGGGGAAAACTCAGAGCACCTTAAGATGGTTTTATCATCCCTGGTGTCAAGGAGGCATTTGAAAGGTTTATTGTCTATTTTTATGGTTAATTTTGGATGGGTATTTTCTGTAATACTGGTTATCCATAACGTTTGTGGCCTCCCTCTTGTTAGTGGGGCTGAGGGTTGCCCCAGAAGGTGTTTAAAGGTGGCAAAGGTTTGCCACCTCTGTCATATTTAGATTTG
This sequence comes from Nannospalax galili, assembly GCF_000622305.1. Taxonomy (NCBI): domain Eukaryota; kingdom Metazoa; phylum Chordata; class Mammalia; order Rodentia; family Spalacidae; genus Nannospalax; species Nannospalax galili. The sequence goes on along the minus strand of NW_008355380.1, from coordinate 509,893 downwards.
TAACCTCTTTTCCAGTGAAAGCCCCATTTACAGCGAGGACAGAGGGTTTTAGGGGAGTAGCAGCCGAACCATTTTTTGGGCAATTTTCTTTCCAATGTCTGGCTTCTCCACATATAAAGCATTGTGAGTTGGGTTCGGTTGCAACTGCAAAGGCTTGGGCAAGGGAGGAGGCCTGGTACATGGCAGTCCCGATGTCATGGGTGGCCACAATCCATTTGTCGTAATGTTCATTTTTTAGTTCCTGGCATGCTTGTCTGTGCTCAGGGGTCATCTCTTCCCAGAGAAGGTTGTTTAAAAGCATTGCTTTGGCTGTAGGATCTGTTATTTTTTTATCTAAACTGGCCTGTACTCTTAGTATAAAGTCTGGGAGGGTTTTAGTTGGTTTTTGTTTTAAGAAGGTTAATGAAGAGGTCTCTCAAGGCGCAGTAGACAAGGGGGTTAGGCGGTCCCAGGCCTGTAGTGCACATAAGCGGACCTGCTCAAAACAGCCAGGAGGAATCACAGCCTGCTGGATTCCTGTGGAAAAGTTGCCCTGGCCAAAAAGCTGGTCATAGTTCCAGTCTATGAATCCAGGTGGTGGATCCTGTCCCTGTTGGGGACCTAGCTGTTGATTATGAGTGTAATTTCTTTTAGCCTGCATTAGACATTCATCTCTAGATAAGGCCTCCCATTGTACAAATAATGGACTGGGGAGGGTAGATCTACAGACATCCCTCCAGTCCTGGGGGGTAAGCAGATTAGTATTAAATGTCTATAGTATAGATTTTGTCCATGGGGCATGGATTCCATCTTCACGGACAGATTGGCGCAGTTCTTTCAGTTCTGCTGCTGGAAGCGCATACCAAGCTAGTGGGCGTTGCCTTGTTATTTGTAAGTTAACAGGAAAAGCCTCTACTGGTGGGGTTTTTGGGTCCTGAGGCCATTGTGTCTGGAGATTTTGGAGGTGGCAACTCTCATTATCCCTGAGATTACAGAGCTGTTTAGTGGCTGTGGGGTGTGGCTGGGATGGCGCCACAGGCGGTGGCAGCAGCGGAGGTGAAGGCGGAGGGGGATTTATCTG
>NW_008355380.1:506507-508079 GCF_000622305.1 Nannospalax galili | reverse complement strand
AGTTTCCAAGAAAACATGCCTGAGATCAAGATCTCAGGTGATTTTGCTTGGCTCCCAACACAAGCCTTCCCACAGATTTAAGAAACTGGTGGCCATCCTAAGGACTCTTAAGTGGCCGCTGCGTCACCAGGTTTTTATATTAGAAAGATGTTTAGATAGAAGGTCCTTTGTCTACACCTGTGCAGGCAGTCGGAGGTCGTTAGGGGGCAGAGAGGCCTTCAGCTAACGTCAGGGGGTAGCCCTGACCAGAAAGCTTCAATTGCCTCTCCGTCTTTAACGTCCTCACTCAAAGACTCTAGACAGGAAACAAAAGGAGGAAATTAGAAGAGATTTGTTCTCCTGATGGGAGATGAAGGAAAGAAAAGATTTTTGCTGCTCTCCTGGTGGGAGAGGTACTAACGAATTCTGCATTTTCGGGGGCGCCAGCTGCTGGCTGGCACGAAGTTTGGAGGCTCTCATGTTGGGTGCCAGATATGGGCGTGCGGGTTTCGGGGAGCACCAGCTGCTGGGCGTGGCACCGGTCTCCCTTGCGCTGCTGGGGGGATGTGCGGCGGGTCACGTACCACGTCTGCTGAGACTCTCCGCTACTGGGCCTGGCGGCTCTCGAGGACTGCAGTCAGCTACCCGGTGGGGTTCCGTCCCAATCTACCGAGCACTCCGTGTTCGAGACCCGTCAGCTGCCGGGTCACGAGGGGAGGTGCAGGCGGGTGAAAGCAGGGTCTTCATGAGTCGATGATGGAAGGATAGCCCCCCCCTGGGAGACTGGATCACAGGATTTAGTGTTACAGCTTCAGACAAGTGACTCAGCTCAGATCTCAGTGATTCAGTTCCAGCTTTATTGGGGTAAAACTAGGATTATTTATAGTGTGGAGACAGTAGAAAAAGCCTTAGCTGATAGGTGCTCCTGGAATGCTTCATTTACATAGGGCGGTGGGCTTCTATCAGGCTATCAGACAATGCCTGATTAAAGCCTGGTAGTTTCTGTGCCGGAGGGCATGTATCTGTGATGGGCATTTCAAAAGTAAGTCAGGGAGGAGAGCAGAAGGCACCCCGCTGAGAAGGGGAGTCTCCCCATTTGCACCAAGCCAGCTTGCAGCTATCCGGACATGGGGAGACTGCTGCCCTAAACAGCAGGGGTCCCCAACACTTTACTTCTTCTTTTGAGAACTCTCTGTTCAGCTCCTTAGCCCATCTTCTAATTGGGTTGCTTCTTGTCTTGGTTCTCTATTTTTTGAGTTCGTTATAAATTCCGGTTATTAAACGTCTGTCAGATGTGTCGCTGATGAAGATTTTTCTCCCATTCTGTGGGTTTTCTGTTCGCTTCCCTGGTTGCCTCCTTTGATGTATAGAAGCTTTTTAGTTTAATGAGGTCCCATTTGTTAATTCTTGCCCTTGTTTCCTGAGCAATTGATGTCTGGTTTAGAAAATCCTTTCCTATGCCTATATCTTGTAGGTTTTTCCCAATGTTTTCTTCTAATAGTTTCAGAGTTTCAGGCTTTACATTGAACCTTTGAGCCATTTGGAATTGACTTTTGTGCAAGGTGAAAGATAGGGGTTTAGTTTCATTCTTCT
>NW_008355380.1:483383-504424 GCF_000622305.1 Nannospalax galili | reverse complement strand
GGCCCATTCATCATTCAGGAGTGTGTTGTTTAATCTCCATGTGTTCATGTGGTGATTAGGGCTTCTTCGGGTGTTGACTGTAAGCTTCATTGCATTGTGGTCTGATAGAATGCATGGAATTATTTCAATCTTTTTTCATTTGTTGAGGTTTGTTTTGTGCCCCAGTATAAGGTCGATTTTGGAGAAGATTCCATAGGGAGCTGAGTAGAAAGTATGTCCTTTGGTGCTTGGGTGGAATACTCGGTAGATGTCTGTTAAGTCCACTTGATATATGGTATTGTTTAATTCAGATGTCTCTCTGTTAACCCTCTGCCCCGTTGACCTATCTAATGGAGACAGTGGGGTATTGAAGTCCCCTACTATTAATGTGTTGGGATTAATCTGGGTCTTAAAGCCCTGTAGTATTGTTTTTATGAAGTTAGATGCACAAGAGTTTGGTGAATATATGCTCATGATTGTAATATCTTATTGGTTCATTGTTCCTTTGATCAGAATGAAGTGGCCCTCTTTGGGTCTTCTGATTTGTTTTAGTTTAAAGTCTATTTTGTCAAATATTAGAATTGCTATGCCTGCTTTTTTCTTAGTGCCATTTGCTTGGTATATTTTTTTCCATCCTTTCACTTTGAGATAGTGTCTGTCCTTGAAAGTGAGATGAGTTTCTTGCAGACAACAAAAAGATGGGTTTTGTTTCTTAATCCATTCACAAAGTCTGTGTCTTTTGACTGGGTAGTTCAGTCCGTTAATATTTAAAGTTATTAATGAATGATGAGTATTGAACCCTGTCATTTTTATTTCTCTTTACAGTCTTGATATAGCTGTACTTTTCCACAGTTACATCTTCATTGAATTTCTTTCTGCAACCCCTTGGGTATAGTCATTCCTTTCTTCAGCTCTTTGTATTGCTTTCAGAACTCTCTGAAAGGCTGGTTTTGTGGTCATGAATTCCTTCTTCTTATTTATGTCATGGAAGATTTTTCTTTCCCCTTCAACTATAATAGATATTTTGACTAGGCAAAGAAATCTGGGTTGACATCTGTGGTCATTTAGAACTGGGAATACTTTGGTCCAGGCTCTTCTGGCTTTCATAGTTTGCACTGAAAAGTCAGCTGTAATCCTGATGGGCTTTCCTTTATATGTGACTTGTTTCTCTTTTCCAGCATTCAGTGTTGTTTCTTTGTTTTGTATGTGTAGTATTTTTCCTATGATGTGCCATGGGGAGTTTCTTTTCTGGTCCTGTCTGTTTGGTGTTCTATATGCTTCTTGTGTTTGTACTTTCATGTCTTTCTTTAATTTTGGGAAATTTTCTTATATGATTCTGTTGAATATCTGGTCCATGTTATTATCTTGGGATTCTTCTCCTTCCTGTATGCCTATGATTTGTAAGTTTTGGCTTTTTATGGTGTTACATAATTCCTGCATATTCCATTCTTGTGATTTCTTAAATTTTTCATAATCTTTGTTTGAGTGGTCTAATTTGCCCACTTTATCTACCAGTCTTGATACTCTGTTTTCCATTTCATTCACTGTATATGCCTATACAAATACAAGAAGCATATAGAACACCAAATAGACAGGACCAGAAAAGAAACTCTCCACAGCACACCGTAGTAAAAACACTAAACGTAAACAAAAGAGAGAGAGAGAGAGAGAGACAATACTGAAAGCTGCAAAAGGGAAACAACAAGTCACATATAAAAGAAAATCCATTAGGATTACAACTGACTTTTCAGTGCAAACTAAGAAAGCCAGAAGAGCCTGGACCAAAGTATTCCCAGTTTTAAATACCACAGATGCCAACCCAGATTACTATACCAAGCCAAATGTCTATTATAGCCAAAGGTGAAAGAAAAATCTTCCATGACATAAATAAGAAGAAGGAATTCATGTCCAGAAAACCAGCCCTTCAGAGAGTTCTGGAAGCAATACAAAGAGCTGAAGAAAGGAATGACTATACCCAAGGGGTTGCGGAAAGAAATTCAATGAAGGTGTAACTGTGGAAAAGTACAGCTATATCAAGACTGTAAACAGAAATAAAAATGACAGGGTTCAATAGTCATTGTTCATTAATAACTTTAAATATTAACGGACTGAACTACCCAGTCAAAAGACACAGACTTTGTGAATGGATTAAGAAACAAAACCCATCTTTTTTTTGTCTGCAAGAAACTCATCTCACTTTCAAAGACAGGCACTACCTTAACGTGAAAGGATGGAAAAAAAATACCAAGCGAATGGTACTAAGAAAAAAGCAGGCATTGCAGTTCTAATATCTGATATAATAGACTTTAAAACTAATCAGAAGAGATAAAGAGGGACACTTCATTCTGATCAAAGGAACAATAAACCAAGAAGATATTACAATCATGAACATATATTCACCAAACTGTGGTGTACACAACTTCCTAAAAACAGTACTACAGGACTTTGAGACCCAGATCAATTGCAACTCATTAATATTAGGGGGTTTCCATTAGATAGGTGAACAGGACAGAGAATTAACAGAGAGACATCTGAATTAAACCATAGCATGTATCAAATGGACCTAACAGACATCTATCGAGTATTCCACCCAAGCACCAAAGAACATACTTTCTACTCAGCACCCCATGGAACCTTCTCCAAAATCGACCATATACTGGGGCACAAAACAAACCTCAACAAATAAAGAAAGATTGAAATAATTCCATGCATTCTATCAGACCACAATGCAATAAAGCTTACAATCAACACCAGAAGAAGCCCTAGTCACCACACGAACACATGGAGATTAAACAACACACTCCTGAATGATGAATGGGTCAAAGGAGAAATTAAGAAAGAAATAAAAGTATTCCTGGAACTAAATGAAAAGGACAATACCACACAACAAAATCTCTGGGACACATTGAACGCAGTGCTTAGAGGGAAGTTTATAGCTCTAAGTGCCTACATTAAAAAATCAGAAAGAACACAAATAAATGACTTAACATTGTAACTCAAGACACTTGAAAAGCAACAACAAATGAAACCCAAACCCAGCAGACAAGAAGAAACAACAAAAATCAAGGCAGAAATTAATGAAATAGAAATAAAATAGTACACAGAATCAATGAATGTAAGAGCTGGTTCGTTGAAAAGATAAACAAGGCTGATAGACTGCTATCTCAGTTAACCCAAAGAAAGAAAGAGCACCTCCAAATCAAGAAAATCAGAGATGAAAAGGGAAACATCACAACAGACACCAGAAAGATACAGAACATTTTTTTTTCTGAGACAGGGTCTCCCTGTAGCCCCAACTGTCCTGGAACTCACTATGTAGACCAGGCTGGCCTTAAACTCACAAAGATCCGCCTGCCTTTGCCTCCCAAGTGCTGGGATCAAAGGCATGTGTCACCACGTCCAGCCAAGATCCAGAATATTTTAAGAGAGTACTTTAAAAACTTATATGATACTAAATTTGAAAACCTAAAAGAAATGGAAGGATATCTAAAAGCATGGGAACCACCAAAACTAAACCAAGAAGAGATTAACAGCTTAAAGAGACCCATAACATATTGAAATAGTAGTACAAAACCTCCTAAGAAAAGCCCAGGACCAGATGGATTTACCGCAGAATTCTACCAGACATTTAAAGAAGATCTACATCCAATACTACTTAATTTATTCAAAAAGATAGAAATGGAGGAACTACCATTCTAGGATAGGAACTTCCAAATTCCTTCTATGAAGCCATCATCACTCTAATACCAAAGCCAGGTAAAGATACAAAAAAGAAATCTATAGACCCATATCCTTAATGAACATAGATGCAAAAATTCTCAACAAGATACTTTCAAACCGCATACAGACACACATCAAAAAGATCATCCACCGTGATCAAGTCTGCTTTATTCTAGAGATGCAGGGATGGTTCAATATACGTAAGTCAATAAACATCATAAATCATATAAATGGGCTCAAAGACGAAAACCACATGGTCATCTCAATAGATGCAGAGAAGGCCTTTGACAAAATTCAACATGCATTTATGTTTAAAGCAATCAGAGAAAGAGCACATGGAAACACTACCCTTCATAATAGTTGCAAAAAAGTAAAGTATCTTGGAATAAACTTGACCAAAGACATTAAAGAGCTTTACAATGAAAATTTTAAATCTTTAAAGAAAGAGACTGAGGAAGACATCAGAAGATGGAAGGACCTCCTATACTCATGGAATGGAAGAATTAATATTGTGAAAAGGACCATCCTACCAAAAGGCATACCATCCTACCAAAAAGAATTCATAAATTCAATGCAATGCCAATCAAAATCCCCATGACATTCTTCATAGAGTTGGAAAAACCCTCCTAAGATTCATATAGAAGCACAAAAGACCTCAGATAGCCAAAACAACCCAGAGCACTTCGAGCACTGCTGGGGGATTACTATGCCATATTTTAAGCTATATTACAGAGCTATAGTCATAAAAACAACATGGTACTGGCACAAAAATAGACCAATAAATCAATGGAACAAAATTGAAGACCCAAATATGCGTACATGCAATTTCAGCCACCTGATATTTGACAAGGGGCCAAGAACATTCAGTGGAGGAAAGACAGCATGTTCAGCAAGTGGTGCTGGCAAAATCGGATCTCCACCTATAGAAGAATGAAAATAAACAACTATCTTTCACCTTACACAAAAGTCAAATCCAATTGGATCAAAGACCTCAATATGAATCCTGAAACTCTGAAAATGTTAGAAGAAAACATTGGCAATAACCTACAAGATATAGGTGTAGGAAAGGATTTTCTAAACCGGACATCAATTGCTCAGGAAACAAGGGCAAGAATTAACAAATGGGACCTCATTAAACTAAAATGCTTCTGTACAGCAAAAGAATCAACCAAGAAAGTGAGGCGAAAACCCACAGAATGGGAGAAAATCTTCACCAGTGATACATCTGACAGAGGTTTAACATGCAGAACATTTAATGATTCTGGAATATATAACACTTAAAGCAACCTAAGTGTCCTCAAAAAACAAAGAATCAAGACAAGAAGTAAGCCAATGAAAGATGGGCTAAGGAGCCAAACAGAGTTCACAAAACAAGAAATAAAGATGGCTAAGAAGCAAGAGGCATCTTTGCTCTGGAAATTGCTATTGAAAACGTTAATGATGTAATGAAATGCTTCTTCTAATCTTGTGGTTATTAAATAAATTTTTTAAAAAAAGTTGTTCAACATCACTAGTAATTCTGGAAATGCAAATTAAAACCACTTTAAGATTTCATCTCACCCAAGTCAGACTGGCTAAGATCAAAAGAACGAATGATACCAAATATTGGAGAGGATGTGGGGAAAGGGGAACACTCATCCACTGCTGGTGGAGCTGCAAACTTGTTCAACCCCCATGGAAAGCAGTGTGGAGAACTCTTAAAAAACTACAAATGAACCTACCATTTGACCCAGTTATACCACTCCTTGGCATATACCCAAAGAACTCGTCCTAGTGCAGAGACACTTGTACATCCATGTCTGTTGCTGCTCTTTTCACAATAGCTAAGAGATGGAAGCAACCTAAGTGTCCCTCAACTGACAAGTGGGTATGAAATGAAAATATGGTTCATTTATATGATGTTGTTTTACTCAGCAGTAAAAGAAAGATGAAATCATGAAATTTGCAAGTAAATGGATGGAACTAGAAACTGTTATACTAAGTGAAGTAACAGACTCAGAAAAAAAAAAAAAGACGTATGTTCTCCCTCATATGCGGATCCTAGCACCAAATCCTGATAAGTGAATATGTATCCAGACACAACTACAGGAACCAGGATAATGAAAAGGAAACAGGGAGGTAAAGGAAAAGAAAGAATCCGAAAGAGAAGAACAGTAGAACAGGTGTTAATAAGGGAGATAGGGATAAAAATGGGGTTATTTGGGGGGGGGGGAAGGTTATACAAGGAACCTAGGTGATAAAGGGAAAGAAGGAGCTCAAGAGAGGTGGGACCATAGGAGAAGGGTATTATTAAGAGAGAAATGGGAAAAATGGGGGCACCTTAAATGGGGAAACCATGGTAGAAGGGTTAAAAATGTGAGCGATAAACAATGCCTAGCTAGTTTTAGAAAATCAGAGGGAACCATATTAAGCCAACAACCTACTGACAAATTATACATACAACTAGATCAAGGCATATAATATCTATCTAGGTAAGGTTTATCTGAGAATGTTTGGTCTTTGCCTAAGCTTTGTCTACATGGCACATGGTAATTAAAAGTACCAGATTGGTGGAATTAACCTTCTTGGATATTTAACAGCCATACTTTGAGGCCTATACTAATTTGGTCAGAGGGACATAAAGGACACTTTTTGCTGTTTTCCCTCGTAGGTTGACTAAGTTCCAGGGGATTATGAGCATCTCTCAAAATGTCCTGTAACTGTGGTGAGTCACCTGTCCTCTTGATAAACGAGGCCGTGGAGACCCCACCAGAGGGACTTGAACCAGTGTCCAGTCTACAAAGCAGAGGGTCAACACAACAGAAACATTTCCTCCATGCTTCCAAGCAAAGCCAGCCACGGTCGAGCAGGACCTTTAACTTATCATCACATAGATGGAACTGGTAAAAGAAAGGAGCCAGGGGCTCCTCCCAAGCCCATGTGACCCCTGAGGAACAGGCCTTAACCTTAAGAATAAAAATAAATTTGTTTATCTGGGCCAACTAGGGTCTTAAACACCCAAAAGGAACATATAACCAAAGATTGAAGGGGTCAATATAATTTCTTAAGAGTCCATGTGTATAGCTAAATGCTACATAACAAGCAACAATGCCAGACAGAAGATACCTTCCTTTGAGTTGTTGGCTAGGGTGGCCCAAGAGACTCCCAGACAGTAACCCAGCATAGAACTGGGAAAATGAACAGCAGACCCCAATCTTATCTAAAGGAATATTGACAACTGATTGCTGCTAGATGAGGAACAGCTGATCTTCCTAAAACAAGGATCTCTAGACAGGCTGAATAGATTCACCAGATGGACAAGAACTGGGGAATGGCTGAGGGCACTGACAACACAATGGACAGTAACAGGGATGACAGAGTATATGGGCTCCAGCGGGGGTGGGGGGTGGAGGCTATGGGAGCATGCCATTTGGGAAGTGGGTATATAGATGAATAAGATTGGGATGTTCTGTATGATATATACACACAAAAATCAACAAAATTTTTAAATGAGTTATATTTAAGGAGGAAGCATAAAAATTTATGTCATGTTAATTCACAGAGGTGATAAACATTACCATTGAAATCTACCTGATAACTTTATATCCATACTCAGATGCCAAGGATCCGAGTGTAACAGACTGTGACTAGTAATAATCAAATATGTACAGATTAGAGACCTATGTGGAAACATCTAAGTGTTAGTAGTGTTAAAATGAGTCTATCTGTAGGAAACAGTATATGTTAAAATGAAATGGATATCTTTTTTAAAGATTAAAAACTCATTCAATTTTATGTCTTACAGGGTTTATACTGAGTTCAATATTGTATAACTGTAACTATTAATTCAACCGTGAACCTAAAAATTTGCAGCAACTTTGAAAAAGATGTATCTTTGTTCAGGAAATTGTTACTGAATATGTTAAAGCTGAAATGAAATGCTTCTTCTACTCATGTGGTTATTAAATAAAAAATTGTTGGCACACTTACTTGTGAATATTTGTCTTTAATCAGATTTTTTAAAAAATTTATGTGTATGAGTGTTTTGTCTATATGTATGTAAGTACACCACATCCAGGCAATGCCCACAGAGGCATCAAATCCCCTGGAACTGGGGGTTGTGGATGAGTGTTAGCCACCGTATGTGTGTGTATGTTGGGAAGTGAACCCAGGTCCTCTGCAAGGGTGACCCGTGCTCTTAACTGCTCTCCAGTCCTTTCGATCAGATTTGGCAAGTTTCATCCAGTACTTCTCTGCTTTTTCTGTTTCCTTCCCTCCTTTTACTTCCAAGACTCCTACAATGCATGGATTGGGACCCTGCTGTCCCACGGGCTCCTGGGACTCTGCTCCAGCACCCCTTCGTTCCTTTTCTTTCTAATCTTCAGACTGCTTACTTGCAGTTCTCTTTGAGTTATCTGTCTCTTTCTTCTGCTCAGTCTGTTGAACTTCTGGAGTGAACTCTTCATTTCAGTTATCGTTTCCTTTTTATAACTCCTGTCTTTAAATCCCAATTTGCTCACGTGCTTTCCTAGTTTCCTTTAGCTCATTGTCTTGGTCAGAAACAACCTGGGGAGGAAAGGGTTTATCTGACTTACAGCTTATAGCCCCTAATCAAGGGAAGCCAAGGCAGAACCCAGAGCAGGAGCCTGGGGGCAGGAGCTGGAGCAGAGACCCTGGAGGAGCACGGTTGCCTGGCTTGCCCCACTGACCTGTGCTTAGGCTGCTTTCTTTCCTTCCTTTTTCTGGTCTTTTTGAGACAGGGTCTCCCTGTAGCCTCAGCTGGCCTGGAACTCACAAGAGATAAGCCTGCCTCTGTTTCCTGAGTGCTGGGATTAAAGGCGTGCGCCACCACATCTGGTATAGGCTGCTTTCTTTTATGACCCAGGACCACCTGCCCAGAGGTGGTACCACCCAGAAGGGGATGAGTTTCCCACATTATTACTTATTATTTATTATTATTATTATTGCCTTTGGTCTTTTTGAGACAGGGTCTCCCTGTAGCCCCAGCTGTCCTGGAACTCACTATGTAGACCAGGCTGGCCTTGAATTTACAGAGAGCCACCTGCCTCTGCCTATCAAGTACTGGGATTAAAGGCATACACCACCACGCCTGGCCCACATTATTTAGCAATTAAGAAAATGTCTCACAGACATGATCACAGGCCAGTCAGATGGAGGAAATGCCTCAGTGGAGGCCCCTCTTCCAAGCTGTGTCAAGTTGACAAAGCTATCCAGCACACTCATCCAGCACATTCAAGGCAGCTGATTTAATGTTTAAAACTTCGCTTTGTTTTTTCAGAAATGCACTTTATATACCAAATAATGCTATAATTATTCAATATCGTTTTTCCCCTTTATTGAATTTTTGCAAATTCAAAAATTTGAATTTGTGGGTTCATCCACTAGAGCCTGGTTAACTGACCAAGAGTCACACCCTTGAAAGAGACTGACTCCCCTTCCCAGCAGCCATCGGTTGCTAATAGTTTCTCAGGTAGGTTGGAGTTTCTTACCCATTTCCCCATGTCTATTCCGGGATTTTGTCTGGTTTGAGCTTACATGGGACTTGTGCATGCTGTCACCATTACTCTGAGTTCATATGAGTTCATATGTGTAACTGATCAGCTAAAACTGTTTTCTTATGGTGATTTAGTTTTAGACTATTAATTCAAGTGTCTGGGCTTCCTCAGTGATGGCTTCTGCTAGTCTTTTTCTCCTATGAATGGGTCATATTGTTTTTATCTTTATGTGCTTCGTAACGTGTTTGTTGAGACCTAGATAATCTGAGTATTGAAATATGGTAACTCACAAAATCAGATTCTCACACACAACTGAGATCATCCCATTATGATGATCTTTTACAAAATACACATTAGGTCAAGGGTGGTGGCACACGGCTTTAATCCCAGCACTTGGGAGGCAGAGCCTGGTGGATCTTTGTGAGTTCGAGTTCGAGGCCAGCCTGGTCTACATAGTGAGTTCCAGACCAGCTGGGGCTACAGGAAGACCCTGTCTCAAAAAGACAAAAAAAGTGCATATTAGTAACACTTTGTCATTCTCAGTCAGTGACCGAACAAAGATTTCCTAGAAGTCTAGTTAGATTTGAAGTGACAAGTCACTTTAAGTCTTAAAATCATTTTAAATCTTCCAGTAGATGCTGCTGGGAGAAACCAGTGCTACCAAGGGAGCCCAAAGGCAGGCAGGTACCTGTGCTAGTCCTTCAGGGCACCACCTGAAGAACCAGAATATACCATCTAAACTTTTGGAGAACAATGTCTTCAGTGCCTCTTTGACATCAGCCAGATGCCGTGGGGATATGTGTCTCCCTCAAGGCTACAGAAGAGGAATGGGAAGTGGTGACTGGCTTTTGTACACATCGCTTAGGAAAAGACTGCAGCCTCATTCTCCTTCACACGCTCACCCAGAGCTCCAAGTACTCATTAAGTTCCAGAATCCCAACTGTTGATCCAGCTGCTGCTGACAGCTTCAGGGCTGCTGTGGTTTAACTTTTCCTGGGAGACGGAACAAACATCTCTTCACCCCACATAAAGCATCTATCAAAGACCAATGAAACAGTACCACTTAGGTCTATCTTAGTGAAGCAGTTTGAGTTTACTGGGATGACTTTACAGAAGTGTGGGTGAGAGGGTACTTACAAGGCTGTGAATGACTTAAGACAGCTGCATCACTATAAAGCACACCCCAGCATGGGTAACAACTCAGAGGAGCTGCATCCTTGGACTTTCCCGTATAACTTGCAGGCAGTTCAGCAGGCTGGAAAGTCTCTATCCCCAGCAATTGTTTACTGCTGTTATAACCTTGAAGAGGAGCCTTTTTGGGAACTGTTGAGCTTTCAGAGCCTCATAAATATTTCATGAGCGTCCTGAACTTTGTAAGTTAGCTAGCTTCCTGAGGCTTGTGGGCTCCCTCTAGGGGGGTGTTTCAAACCAGAGGAAACAGCACTGCAGGTGCTGCCCCTGTAGAGGCCCCATGCTGAGCTTTCTGAACGCCATGAGTTCTGGGTTGGATTCATGCACTCAGATGTGCTTTTCCTAGCAGAACCATTTATAGCCTTCACAATCTCCGCCCCACAGTCCACCATTTCGAAAACCTCTCATGTTCATTATTTTTGTTTGAAATTAACATTTTTTCTTTTTACTCCCAGCAGTTTTTAAAATTTTGTTAGGTCTATGAGTGTTTTGCCTGCATGTATGTAAGTGTACCACATGTATGCCTGGCACCCTTGGAAGCAAGAAGAGGGTATCAGATCCCATGAAACTGGAGTGATCGGTGTTTATGAGCTGCCATGTGGGTGCTGGGATCTGGGTCTTATGCAAGAGCAGCAAGTGCTCTTATCACCCGCCTCTCTAGCCTCTCACAAGTTTCTATATTGATTTGGGAACACCTCGTTCCATCTTTGTGCCTCAGGTTTTCAGTTCCTTCTGTTTTTTTCTTGCTCTGTCGCTGCTGAGTCCTGCTGGAGACACTTTCACCTGGAGCTGGGCACCCCATTGCTGCCTGTAGATTCAGGAAGTTTTACAGTGTTGGGTGGGGAAGTCAGTCAGCCTGTGCTTCCCTGACCTCTGTACCCCTGCCTCAGGAGGTGATCCTCCACCTCTGTCGCACACTGACCAGGTCTTCTTCACTCCGGTGCCTTTGGAATCTCTCCTTCTGGGAGGCGTTTCTGGTCCATCAGGGTTTCCGTTTGTGTTTTCCTCTCAAGTTGTATCTGTGCTCATCTATGTATCCACTGATATTCTCGCTATAATCTTTCAGAATTAGAACACTGAAGGAAGACTACAGCCAGCACATGACAAATTTACTATTTTTTAAAAATATTTATTATTTTTATGTGTATGTGTGTATTGGCTGCATGTAAGTGCACCCGTGTCGTGCAATGCCCAAGGAGGACAGAAGAGACTGCCGGATCCCCTGGAACTGGAGTTACAGACAGTTAGCTGCCATGTGGGTGCTGGGATTCGAACCCGGGTCTTCTGAAGAACAACCAGTGTTCTTAACCGCTGAGCCATCTCTCCAGACCCCAAATCTACTATTCTGACTTAGAAGTGTCTTAATGACTTCACTGCTTGTCTTTCAAAACTTCCAAAGAAAAAAGTTTTCATAGTTTCAGTCTTTAGTTTGTGCCACATTCAACACTGCAGTTAAAATAACCACATCTAGGACTTGTCAGCATGCTTGGGCAGGAATGGGAGCCACCCATTGGTCTCCCCACTGACATATGTGGGAGCACAAACTCATCAACTGGCTGGACAAAAGATGCAACGGAGCCAGGAACAAAACACCTGTGTTTAGAGTGTGGGTCTAAAAACACTTGGCCTGCAATTTACTGCAGTCAAGCGGTGATCGGGCTCATGCCTCACATCGCCCCCTTTCATGCTAGTGTTATGGCTCCAAATGGAGCCCTCCAAATTGTAATAGCCAAAATAACTTCATGTTGTATAAAGCTAGAAAAACAGCCAGCTTCAAGGTTAAGCACCTGAACTTAGTTGCTTCCCCTTGGAAGGCGGCTTTCTTTGGAGTAGCTGACCTTGGTCCGCCTAGACACAGCAGCTGTGCTTAATCAGAAAGTGCTTACTGTTAAGGTCTCTATACCTCTGTTAAGAGAAGGATTAACCTGAGCTTGCTTTGGCTTCTGTAGTTTGCTTATCTGCTAACTTGGGTGTCCTGACCGTATTCAAGACCACCTGGCATTACTCATGTGTGATGAGATTCCTATGGTATTTGTGTTTTTTTCCTTTAAAGGCTAGTTCCACCCTCCCCTCGGGGCTGTGGGTCTTAAATCTGACTAAGGGACCACAGGCGGCTATAGCCCTAATAAATTTGATCAATTAAAATTTAAAATTGATTCTGATGGTCTTTTTCCCAGTGGTTTCAAACTCCGTAGCACTAGGAACCTTGTCCAGCCCAGATCTCCTCATTTGCCAGGTGTGCACAGCTCATCTCTTTCCTGATGTGCTGTTACAGGACGAAACCCAACATCCATCCCTGATGTAGCCGTGCCACTGTCCCCACATTACCACATTAAGTCGTATGACCCAGGCAAGGGAAGTGTGTGCTTGCAGATTTTCCATTTTTGCAGAATAACAAACCATATCAAGTGTTCCTATTGCCTCTTCTGCAGATTGTGATGAGTGGACAACAGAAGAGAGCCCACAATGATAAATGTGAAGACCTGGTTCAGGTAGAGCAGCTATGGTTAGGGTTGTATTGGGATCTACCTAAATTTGATTCAATAGAGTGTTAAAGGGTATTAAATAGTTCCTTAAAAAATCATCAGGGAATCTAGAGAGATTGCTCAGTGGTTAAGAGCACTGGCTGCTTTTTCAGAGAACCCATGTTTTGTTTCCAGCCCCCACATGGCAGCTAACAACCATCCATAACTCCAGTTCCAGGGGATCTTATTCCCTCTTCTGCCCTCTGTGGGCATCACATGCACATGGTGCACTTACATACATGCAGGCAAAACACTTGTACACATAATGAATAAATAAACAAAAATCATCAGAGCTGGAAAGATTGCTAAGTGGGTAAAGGTGCTTTCCATTTGTTATAGGTCAGAGTTCACAAAAAATCACCAACACCACTTTAAGAAAAGTAGCAAGGTAAATGTTTATTATTTTGACCGGCTGGGCTGTCTGTCTTGGGAGTAGACGCAGCCCTGATCATTGTCGGGTCAGAGTTTTTATAGGATTACAGAAATATTATTCAAACAGGACACTTGTGAACCAATAAGGTTTGTACAACATAGCAGAACTTTGAATCTATTAATCAACAACCAATCATTATACAGACAAGTGATACAGTCATATAACTTGGCAATCAACTTTGTAATTTTAAAATTAGTCAACTTCCTACCCATAACAAGTATAGTAAGAAAGCTAAAATAGCAGTTACCAGATGGTCAGACAATAACAGGGTGGTCTTATATTTTGTGTCAAGGTGACCTAAAACAGCAAGCAAGTTACAGAAGCGAAAACAAGCAGTTAGCCAGATGTAAAATGTCTGAGATTGGCATGTTCCATTGGTTTGTGATTGAGCTATTCTTAGAACTCAACACTGTTGTCTCTTTTTAAATATTTCCCATAAGTGAAAAGAGGTTACTGTTAAAATAGCTATTCTGAGCAAGATGGAGTAACTTAGGTTAAGTTGCTAATATAGTTCACCATTAAGCTTGATGGCCTGAGTATGATCCCCAGGACCCCTATGGTAGGAGAGAACTGACTCTTACAATTTATCCTCTGACCTCTACATGTGTGCCATGGTGCCCTCCAATGAATAAATAAATACCATAAAATCTTTAAAAATAAACAGCAAATCATCAGTAGAAAGTAAAGGGAACCCTGTGGTTCTCCTGCCTCTCCATGCCAGTGGTTACCATCTGAAGCCACACTGACTCTGTCTTCAGAAGCATGTATTTATTTTCATCATTTGAAGTATGGTCGTTATTTTTCTTCAATTATACTGATCTGAGAACTTTTACAAATGACAAACACCTGAAATTCTGATTGTTTCTGATTAAAAGGCTTTAACATTAGCTGTCTGCTCATATACTTAGGAAGAGTCACAGGCTGCAGTGAAAACTCATTAGAAAACAAACAATTGATTCTGTGAGGTTCAAGGAGGAAGTCCACACATTGTAGGACAGAATTTGCTGTTCTACCCAGAGACACGTGCACACACAAGCTGGCAAACCCTCTGCTCTGTCTCCCTGTGAGATAGAGTGCATCCGGCCACCTGCAATCAGAGGAACATGTTCTTAATCTCCTTACCATTTGTTTCCAGATGAGGAATGAGACATGACTGGGCCAGAAAATGAGACCTCAGCCCTTCCTATGCTGTTACCTAGGCTTCTTGAGACAAAGCATGCCCTATCCCTGCCTCTCCAGCTCAGAACCCTCTCACAACCTTTTAGAAACAAGCTGGGCAGGAGAATGGTGTAGGATACGCTGTATCAGGCAGGCAGGTGAGACATCAAGAGCCTGGTCACCTTCGGTTTGGGTGCCACAGACCCCTCTGGTAGGTCCGTAACTTTTCCCAGCGACGCAGCCTGAACATGTGAGCAGGGCTGATCCACACTCTGGAGAGTGCAGTGTGTGGCTCTGCACATGCGTTGGGCAGATTCTAACAACTGGGATGATCAATTTATTATCCGTGCCCAGAGGGACAGCAGACCTGTGACCCTCCCTCCCCAGACCTCGGAACAGCACCTGAGATATGCAGCAGCGTAGTCTCCAGGAGGCAGACACAAACATCTATGGAGGCAAAGTGAGAAGCAAATCAGCAGAAATCAAGGGGGAGATGTCTGGGGAGTGAAAAGACCAGAAGACACTGAACTCACAGTAGCAAAACTGAAATCTTCAGAGGACTGCAGAAAACTGCCTCAGTACTGCAGAGAATAAACATGGGAACAGAGCTTGAGCTCACATGGAATGTCTGTGGGAGAGCCCTGAGCTCCTCCTGTGTGCCTGCTCCACCGCTGACTCAGCATAGCAGAGGTGGTTAAGGGCAACAGGCTAAGAGGGTCAGCCAGACCCTTGGCTGCAGCTCCCCTGGTAGGTCACCACAGAAGCCAGGCACCCTGGCCATCCTCCCGAGTGGCCAGTGGAGGACTGTGGACCCCGTGTGTGTATGGTGGCTTCATAAAAGACACAAAGAGAAGGGCCAGCTGGGAGAGTCGGGTCAGTGATGGAAATGAGGTTCCATGTGATTTATGAAGCTCAAATCTGAAGTCCGAGTGCTACTGAAATGGTTAAACACACGCTTTCAAAACAGGTGCTAGTTGGATTTTAAATGACTGACATTGTGACGATGCCTGCTAACGAGTCACTGGAACACATGAGTGTGATCTCTCAGCATACCCACAGCACGTCTGACTTCTAGAAAAGGGGCTGAAAACGAAGAGCCATCTGGTTCCTACACAACCACAGGTTTAAGGTACATTTTAAAGATCATGTATACAAATGTGTGGCACAAAGAGGGGAGGAGGGAGGAAAAACGTTACAAGGGAGCCAGAGCCTGCAGGTTGATGATGGGGCTGGAGCAGCCTTCTTTTGAGGGGGGTCTTTTTGAGACGGGGGTCTCCCTGTAGCCCCAGCTGTCCTGGAACTCACTATGTAGACCAGGCTGGCCTTGAACTCACAGAGATCCTCCTGCCTCTGCCTCCCAGGTGCTGGGATTAAAGGCGTGCGCCACCACGCCCCGCTGGAGCAGCCTTTTAAAGGCAAATTGGCACCATGGCTGTGGAGGTCAAGTGAGTGTAAGTACTGCTACTGTTGTTCCCAAACAAATGAGACATGTTTTCAGACTAGGGGCCAAGGCAGAGAGAAATGCAGTGGGCACTGATCTGGCTTCTGCCCTGTGGGCATGAGCCAGATGTAATGAACTTGAGCTCCATGATTTAATAGGAGGAGGAAAGAGAAAAATCAAGCTCATAGTAGAGCCACAGTGGATCCCTTAAGGTCAGGAATCCTTCTCCACCACAGACATTTCTGCATCACGGTGGTGAGGTACATCAACCCTCTTCTCTACCTCAAAAGATTCAGAAGTAGCCAGCTATCAGAAAATCTCAGAACTGAGTGATTAGAATAGGCTAGCTCTAACTTTGTGCTTGGTGGGTGACCACGAGCCCCTAAGAATTCAACAGAGTGATTCTGAACTAGCCATTCCCAGGAATAGGGGGCAATTCCCTAAGGATTCAACCTTTTAGGCTAGGCCTCAAAGCCATCACAAATAAAAGTGCAGAGAAAGCAAACAACTCCCCAGTCGGTGAGAGCTCACAGACACTGGGACAGAGACACACATAAAGATGTCAAGTGTTGGAGCTATGAGGCTAAATCATAAAAACTACAATTATCTACAGAAATAAGAGGAATTAGTCATAGAGACAAGTAGAGCATGTTTTCTCTCACATGTAGAATCTAGGGGTGGAAGGATATGACAGTCAAAGGGGGATCTTAGGGATGTGGAAAGAAAAGGGAAGAAGGGCAGGGGAGGAGGGATAAGAAAGCAATAGCCAGGTCAATGTGTAGCTGAGGTGTGTAGCCCCAGATGCTGCCCTGGCCTCATGGCAACAGACCCTCAGAGCACACAGGAGCTCAGAAACTGAGGGATGGCTCACCACCAACCCAGCATCCAGGAAGAATCCAGCCTCTGGCTTGCAGAGGGCGTGGTCTCCGCCACCCAGGAAAACTCATAATCAGAAGGTTCTCTAGAAAGAGATGAGCTCCAGAGCCAGGTGACTAAAAAGAAGTGACAAAGAGTGCAGGTGTAGTCTGCAATGTCGTGCCAGGGTGGGACCCCCAAGTCTAGAATACCTAAGTCTGAAACTGAACAAGATTTATGGAGATTTTAAAGGGGAGAGTCCAGGCTATGGGGAACCTTGTGCTATAAAACAACAATTTCTTGCATAAAAATGTATTTTTATTTGCATCTTGAGTTTACAGAAAGTGAGGAGACCCTCCAGGGGCTGGAGGGGTGAGGGGAGGGAGGCCAACTCAATGGTGGAATGCTGCAAGCCCAGGCCAGAACTGTAGACTTGACACATCCCTAAGTTGGAGGGGCCAGTGTGGTCTCAGCCCAGCAGAGAAATAAACTAAACTCAGTGACATGTCAATAACCTAGAATTTTAAGTTTAAGATCAACCAAAATATTCTCACAAAGATCAAGACACCTGTAGAACCCCACATTCATCAATTAGAACCAATAGCTGCTCTCATAGACTGTCTTTCTTACCTGGTGTCCAGAGCCCAGACTAAACTTTGATTCCCATGCATTTCTCTCTCTCTCTCTCTCTCTCTCTCTCTCTCTGTGTGTGTGTGTGTGTGTGTTATATTGTGCTGTGTTATGTGCATGTGTGCATACACACATGTACATGTGGAGGATCATGGTTGATGTCAGGTACCTTCCTCTACTGCTCTCTGTTGTTAGAGCTCAGCAATTTCTCATGCTGCTCCAGGGATCTACCTGCCTTCACCCCGCCTCTGGCCTTGAGGAGCCGCTCACACACAGTGTCTCTCTCTCCTGGTGTCCATAGCCCACAATAATGTTTTTTTCACACGTATCTCTCTCTCTCTCTCTCTCTCTCTCTCTCTCTCTCTCTCTCTCTCTCTCTCTCTCTTCCTCTGTTCATGCAAGGCACATGTATGTGTGCATGTGCATGTGGAGGCCAGAGGACAATGTATGGTTCCTCAGGAGCTGTCCACTTTGTTTTTCTTCTTTCTGGAATTCTAGTTAAGCATATAGTAACACATCACTGAGGACCTGGACCTCCTCTCTTCCTCTTTTCCTTACACGTAGTAGGTACAGCTCTGGCTTCACATGGATGACCTTTCCTTTTTTGATGTACAGTCTGCCTGTCACCTTATTTAGTGTATTTACAATTATGTTCACTAAGGTTTTCACCTCTAGGACTTTGACTGAGATCGTTATTATATTTTCCATACCTCTATTAAGTTTTAAAACACAAGGAAACCGTTATCACAGTTTTTAAATGCCCTTATGCTGGTTCTGGGTCAGTGCATTGATTTGTCTCCTCATTATGGGTCAAATTTTCCTGTTGTTTTGCCTAATATTTTGGGTCAGATGCCAGAAATTGTGAAGCTTTCCCTTTTTTGGAGTTGAATATTTTTATATTTCTGTATTAAGTTATTCTGTGATGAGGTTATTTAAAAACAGTTTGGTCTTTATGTGCCTTGCTATTAACACCAGATAAGACTGGAGTGAAACTCATTTGAGAGTTATTGTCCTCCTTGAGAAGGCACACCCTTATGTTTACTCTCAGTCAGTGTCCATGGGTTTTGTGCCTGTGGGTCTGTCCCAGCCTTGCTCCCCCTGACACACTCTAGCCACCTCTTCCAGTTTCAGATGATTCTCCCCCATACCTAAGTAACCTGTGCTCAGCTGAACACTCGAGGGGCCCAGTGGTGATCCCTCTGTGTAGTCTAGATTCTGTCCTCTGTCTCCCTTATCTCATGGCTTGCCCAACTTGTGTGGCATTGCCTGGGTTCTGCCCCCTGCACCACTTCTGGGAAACCATTAGAGCTGTGTACTCATCTATCAGAGAACACAGTCCTTTGCTGTCTTGTAAACCACCACTTTCAGAGTTTACATCCATTTTTTTATTGCTTCATTGGAAGGGGAAATCCACATGTTTTCATACATATTGTTATAGGAATGGCATTGACCAGGCTTATTCAAGCTCCTCCTGCTAGTGAAGGGGCTGTAAGCCACATACTTCCTATAGCAGCAGGGCCCTGCAGACCTGCACTCCCCCTCTGCACACAGGAAGGTGGATAACTGTTGACAGAATATAGTGGATCACATGGGGTGGGGTACAGAGCTGTCACCCTCTGCATCACCCCCATGGGCTCAGAAGGGAAGGTGGAGCTGGCTGATGGTGCCCCTCAAGAGGCTATCATAGCTGTTTGAATCTTACCTTTCCCTAGGGCTGATCTCCAACTCTTGACCAAGTGACTGAAAGCCCAAGAGAAGGGCCACACCAGAAAATTTCACAGTATGTGCTCCTGGGCAGAAGGAAGCTTTCTAAAACGCTCCCCTTTGGATGTGATGGGTCTAGAGTGGGTCTGAGCCATGCTTTGTCTCCATGGGTTTCCTTCATGGCTGAAAGTGCAGCTCATACAAGTAGAATTACCTTCTTTAGGAGACACAGTCCCCAGCCTAGTCAAGGTACAAGAGACATACAGAACACCAAGCAGATAGGACAGGAAAGAAACATCCACATCATATAACAGTCAAAACACTAAACATACAGAACACAGAAAAGATATTGAAAGCTGTGAGAGGGAAAGATCAAGTCACATATAAAGGCAGGCCCATCAGAATGACAGCTGACTTTTCAATGGAGACTATGAAAGCCAGAAGGACTTGGACCAATGTCCTAAGAGTCATGAAAGAACACAGAGGCCAGCCCAGACTGCTACCAGCAAAACTATCAGTAATAATCAAAGGAGAAAGAAAGACGTTCCATAATAAAAACAAATTTAAGGAATTTATATCTACAAAACCAGTTCTACAGAGAATACCTGATGGAATACTTTGGTCTGAAGAGAAGATTAAATACTCTTAAGAGGGCACAAAGAATAAGCTAACAATTCCAGGACATTTAAGCAAAGAGGTATAAGAAAACAAAACTACAAAACCGATGTAACGGGAATCAATAAGCATAGGTCGATAATAACTCTCAAGATTAATGGTCTCAATTCCCCAGTAAAACAATACAGACCAAATGATTGGTTTAGTAAACAGGATCCATAGATTTGCTGTCTTGAAGAAACACCTCACCACCAATTATTGATACCGTCTTAGGGTCAAAAGATAGTAAATGTTATTCCAAGCAAATGGAACTAAGAAACAAGCAAGTATAGCTATTCTAATATCTGACAAAATAGACTTAAAACGAAAACTAGCTAGATGAGATAGGGAAGGCCACTTTATCCTCATTAAGGACAAATACAAGAGGACATCGAAATCCTAAATATATATGCACCACACACAGGGGCACCCAATTCACAAAAGAAACTCTATTAGATCTAAAATCACACACTGACTCAGTCACAGTGATAGTGGGTGACTTCAGTGCCCCACTACTGCCAACAGATAGGTCATCCAGACAAAAACTAAATAGAGAAATCCTGGAGATAAGTGACATCATAAATCAAATGGACCTAACAGACCTCTATAGAACATTCTACCCAAACACCAAAGAGTCAAGAATATTTCTTAAACAAAAGAAGCGGTATTTCAGGTCCTTAAACTCTGGAACATTTCCATGCTAGATTTGTGGAGGTATTGCTGAAAAGTTAATATAATGTATAAATGTTTTTCATGTGTGATAACTGCAGAAATTTAATGAAGCTTTGTCATGGAAAAATCTGAAAGAGAAGGACAGTAGGAAACAGGCCTTAATAAGGGAAATATGGATAAAAATTGGGTTAAAGGGAGAGGGGGCTTAAACTCTGGAACATTTCCATGCTAGATTTGTGGAGGTATTGCTGAAAAGTTAATATAATGTATAAATGTTTTTCATGTGTGATAACTGCAGAAATTTAATGAAGCTTTGTCATGGAAAAATCTGAAAGAGAAGGACAGTAGGAAACAGGCCTTAATAAGGGAAATATGGATAAAAATTGGGTTAAAGGGAGAGGGGGAGGGGGAGGGAAGGGTATACAAGGAACCTAGGGGATACAGGGAAAGAAGGAGCTCAAGAGAGGTAGGACCATAGGAGAAGGGTATTATTAAGGGAGAAAGGGGGAAATGGGGGCACCTAAAGTGGGCAATCCATGATGGAGGGGTGAGACAATGCGAGAGATAAATAATACCTAGGTAGT
>NW_008355380.1:476244-482689 GCF_000622305.1 Nannospalax galili | reverse complement strand
ATGTGACCCCTGAGGAACAGATCCTCAAACGACCTTAAGAGTAAAATTAAACTGGTTTATCTGGGCCAACTGTATGGTCTTAAACACCCAAGAGGAAAGTATAACCAAAGATTAAAGGGGCCAATATAATTTCTTAAGAATCCATATGCATAGCTAAAGGCTACATAACAAGAAAGCAACAATGC
This sequence comes from Nannospalax galili, assembly GCF_000622305.1. Lineage (NCBI taxonomy): Eukaryota > Metazoa > Chordata > Mammalia > Rodentia > Spalacidae > Nannospalax > Nannospalax galili. The sequence continues at coordinate 482,504 of NW_008355380.1, read as the reverse complement.
CAAACAGGCGATACCTTCTTTTGAGTTGTTGGCCAGGGTGGCCAAAGGGACTCCCAGATAGTAACTCAGCATAGAACTGGGAAAATGAACATCAGACCCCAATCTTATCTAAAGGAATATTGACAACCAATTACTGCTAGATGAGGAACAGCTGACCCTCCTAAAACAAAGACCTCTAGATAAGTCTAGATTCACCAGATGCACAAGTAGTCGGGAATGGCTGGGGGTGCTGACAACACAGCAGACAGCAGCAGGGATATCAGAGTATAAGGGCTCTAGTTGGGGGAGGGAGGCTATGGGAGGGTGCCATCTGGGAAGTGGGTATATAGCTGAATAAGGTGGTTTGGGATGTTCTGTGTGATACACACACAAAAAAATTAACAAATTTAAAAAATGTATTTTATTTGAGGAGGAAGCATGGAAATTTACGTCATGCTAAGTGGTAGAGGTGATAAAATTACCATTGAAATCTACCTGATGAGTTTATAGACATACACAGATGCCAATGATCCAAGTGCAATTGATTATGACTAGTAATAATCAGATATAGATTAGAGATGCATGCACCAACATCTCAGTGTTAGTAGCAAAAACAATGAGTCTTTCTGCAAGGAACCATATATTCTAAAATGAAATGGAGATCTTTTTTAAAGGTTAAAAGCTCATTCAATTTTGTGTCTTACAGGGCTTAGTATACTGAGTTCAATACTATATAACTGTATTAATTCACTTGTGAACCTAGAAGCTTGCATCCACTTGTGAAAGAGATGTACTCTTGCTCTGGAGTGTGTTACTGAATATGTTAAAGTTGTAATGAAATGATTCTTCTAATCATGTAGTTATTAAAAATTTTTAAAAATTACTTGATGTTAAATAGTAAAGGTGATAAACATTACCAGAGAAATCTACCTGATGACTTTATATTCATACTCAGGTACTAAGGATCCGAGTGTAACCGACTGTGACTAGTAATAATCAGACACATAGAGATTAAAGACACATGTGCAAACATGTGTTAGTAGCATTAAAAATATAGGAAACAGCAGATCTTAAAATGAAATGGAGATCTTCTTTAAAGGGCAAAAACTCAATTTTATCTCTTACAGGGTTTATACTGAGTTCAATATTGTATGACTGTATTAATTCAACTGTGAACCTAAAAATTTATAGCCACCTTTGAAAGAGATGTATCCTTGTTCTGGAGTGTGTTACTGAATATGTTAAAGCTGTAATGAAATGCTCCTTCTAATCATGTGGTTATTAAATTAAAAAATAATAAATTGAGAAAAAAAACCTGTAAAAAAAAAATCTAGTGAGTGCCACCAACCAGCGAGCACGGCTTGTTGGTCTGGCTCAGATCCTCCCGGTGAAAGGGCAACTTCCACATCCGTGTGCCTCTGTGAGCCAAGCTGCTTCTTCTCAGCCTCCGATGAGATTCCTGGGGATCAGAGTCACCCAGAAGTGCATCTGTGACTGGTGAGCAGGGCAGTCAGCAGAACCCCATGCCCAGAGAAACGTACTTATTAATAGAATTTTTGTGGCTCTTTGGCTGGGCCATACTGGCTATGGGGCAAGCTGAACCTGCGTGTCCTTCCTCAGCTGCCTGTGGTTCTAGGAGACTGACTTCCTGACTTTCCATGTAGAACTTTCCAGTGCTAGATAGAGACTAAACCGAGGCTCCAAAGCAGACCCTGGCTCTGAGAGTTTGTGAGTTTGGCCCTGTGTGGGTGGAAGGATGTAGGGTGGTATGTAGCTTGGATGTTCTAGCAGTATCCAGCCCTGCCAGGTTCTGAGGACACTGTGAAGATCACAATGAGCACAGGGGCGGCAAGGCCCTAAGGCTGGGCACCCCTCTTCTTTTTTGGGACTTAACCCCAGGGGCATGGCTGGTCCCATTCCACAAGATGGTGTGAACAGAAACTGGCCATTGATGGTTTCAAAAGGGCCAAGATCCGCCCAATGGTAAGAGCATTCCCACGGTTCCTCATCCCCAGGACAGTATTTATGCTCTACACACCAATCCCCCTCAAGGCTTAGATTTCAGAGCCAACATGGGTCTCCCCTGCCAGAGAACCCCTGTCTCCACAAAGCCCCCATGTGACTAGCCAGTTTGGGTCCTGTGTCCCAATAGATTTGGAGATGTTTCCTGCTAGGCTGGCAGTGCCTAAAGCTATGAGTCACCACAGCTCCCTTGAACCTGCCTGCTACACAGGCCCCAGCACCTCTTACCCCCACATCAAAATGATACAAGAGGTGAGTGAGGTCACTGCCTCCCACAGGGACATAGAGAGGCTGAGGGAGATGTCCCAGGGTCCCCAAGTTAGATGTGGCCCTTGGCTGCCCCCTGTTGGCCCCAGGACATTTGAACAAAACCCCAAGCCCAGGAGGCCAAAGGGGGTGTGAAGGTATAGTACAGGAAGGCAGCAAAAGGGCCTGAAGCCATCATAGCTTGAACGGGAGCCCACAGTCCCTGCATAAGAACAAAGCCTGGATTCCGGGGCACAGTAGGACTTTTGCTCACAGCTGTACTCCCAACACCAGCTAGCTCCTATATCCCCTGCTGGCCACAGAGGGCCTGGGGCAAGGGATTCCTGCTGGGTCACTTCAGGGGGCCATGATACCTTGCTTCCCATCTTGGTCACCTAGGTCAGCTTGATGGACCTCCAGGTGGGGACAGTGTCCTTGGACCTCACCCTCTTGCATCATGACAGCTGCTGCGGCCTCAACCTGTACAGGAGACCTGCACCAAACCTGAAAATGCGGCTGGTGCACACACCTGATATGACGGCGCAAGGCGGATGGAAGGATCTTCTGCACCGGAGCCTCAGCCTGCAGCACCACCATACCTCCCCGCCACCCCCAGCTCCAGAATCTTCTGTAGAGTCTACAGAAACGGTGCGTCCCTAAGAAGAAAAACTGGCAGAGGAGCTCAGGATTGATTCTCACGCAGGTAGCCCGAGAGCACAGCATCTCCGCAGCCAGCACCGAGCTCTTTACGCGTGGGGCGCGGCAACTCCCCATGCGGGGGTGGGGTGGGGGCGGGGCTTGCGACTGCGACACCCGCCTCGGCACCCGCACCGGGGACCGGCGGGCCCCGCTAGCCCCTCCCCAGCCTCCGCCCGATTTCCACGCTCCCCTGACCGCCGCGCCTCGCGTCGAGCTAGTCCAGCGGCCGGCGGTGCCTGCGGGCGGCCTTGTAAGGCAGCGGCGGCCTCTAGACTCCACCGCTCCGGGACCGGGCGGGGCGGCGGTGCGCGCGGGGCGGGGCGGGGCGGGCGGGTCTTGGAGCGGGGCGGGGCCCGAGCGGCGCGAGCTCAGCGCTCCCGGGCGCGCGTCTAGTCCGGGAGGCACCGCAGTGGACGCCTCTCCCAGGTAAGAGAGCGCTGGGCGCTGTCCGTGGTCCGGGGCGCGGCTCGAGGTCCCGGCCGCAGGACGCCACGGGGCCGCGCGGCTGGCCACCTTCCACGGTCCGCGGCGCCTGAATCTGCTCCGGTCTCAGACGCTCGGGCTCGTCGGGAACCGCGGGGCCTCAGCGTCAGGGAAGGGTCTGAGCGTCGCCACTGAATGCGACGGACGGAGAGCGCTCCACGGCTCCCCACCAGCCTCCGGCCAGGCCTCGGCAGGCCCAGGGTCACTGCCCGTGGGACCCGGGGGTCCGGCGTGCGACGAAACCACCGCCCTGCGCTGCGCCCGAGGAGCGCAGGAGCTGCCGGCGCGTCCCCGTCCCCGTGCCCGGGTCCTGCGCGCGTCGTGTCCGCAGGTGGCTGCGCCTGTCGGCTCCGCCCGCGATGAGGGGCTCTGTGGGGACCCGCCTTGCACGCCCGGGTTTGCGAGCGTGAGAGGGAGGATCCGACCCTTACTCCGCGGTTTCGGTTATGTAAACCGGACAGTGAACCAGGTGAGGAAGCCGCGTCGCGCCCTTCGTGGCGTGGCTTTGGGATAGGCTCGGTCCTCTCCCGGAATCTGCCTTGTGCTTGGCCTGGGTCCCATGATGGCGTTCCGCGTGGCGCCCACTTCGCATCTCCCGCCCGGCTTGGCTGGGTAGGTGACCTGTATGGGCGGCGCGAACCCTCCGGGGCGAGGGCGTGCGGGGGGCGGGGGGCGGGTGAAACCATGCCAGCTTAGCCTTCGGCTGGGTTCCCTGGAGGCTGTCGCAGCTCGCGTGCCAGACCCTCTCCCATCACGTGACCCTGGTAGATTTGGCGAGGGGGAGGGGTGCAGGGTGCAGCCAGTGTTCCACGTCGCTAGAAAGGCTGGTGATTTCCACAGGGTCCACCGCTCGAAAAGGTGCCCTAATTCAAGTGGCGTGTGAAAATTCTTGTCTTTATTGAATGGCGACACGCGCAGGCGGCGCGGTGAAGACATGGGCTGTGCGTTTTCTGGTGCTCCTTTGATCCATCGTCTCAATTCTTCGGGTTGTGGTAGATAAATAGTTTTAACTAGTACCTAAGGTTATAAATATTCATTTTGGAAATTTTTCTAAGCCTTAGAAATTTTCATTTAAGAAAATCGAAACCACCGTAGACGAGGGGTGGAGGTTTGGGAGAAATCTGCAGACTGGGGCCCTGCTGCCAGGCAGCTCCGCCGGGCTGCAGGGAGGCTGAGAACTTGAGTCCTCGGCAGAGGCTGCTGTTCTATTTATAGTGTGCACGTGAGCGAGAAGCCTGTAGGAGGTGTGATTCCAGGTCTGCCAGCATTAAGGTCCCTTGCAGACGTGTTCAGCCCCTTTCCCTCACCCAGCAAGGCTGTGCCCAGGAACCCCATGAAAGAAAATGGAACTTCCCACCTCCTACTGGAAGGGGAGGGTTGGGGTTGCCCAGCCACAGCTCAGACATGGCTGCCATCCTCCATCACCCCCATGGGCTCTCCTGTTGCTGACCTATCCTGGCAAGACCAGCTTGCCGGGGAAGAGGAGGCACAGTGTTCTGACCTTAGTATACACTTAGTGTTCAGGGCTCCCCCGTCCACAGCACCCCCCCTACCTATAGCACTTCCCACTCAAGACATACCTCACTCATGACATCCCCACCCATGGCAGCCCCATCCATGACCTACAGGAGTCTCCCAATGGTATCCTTCACCAACGGCATCTCTAACTCAGGGCATCCTTACCCAGGGCAGCCCCACCCAGACCCACAGCATCCCAGACCCATAGCATCCCTCCAGAGTACCCTTCACCCCTCCAAGTCCATGTGCCCCCCACATCCCACCTCTGCAGAACTAGGAGAGCCTACTCCTAGTGTCCCATGTCAGTCCCAGGAATAGCTTTGCAAAGTGGCTTGCTGGGGTCTGGGAAAGCATAGTCTCTGCCACCTGCAGCCTAGCATTGTGTCATCCACAAAGTGGCTTGCTGTTATCAGGGGAAAGTCCATGCCATTTCCTGATGGAGAATGAAACCTGTTTGGGTCCATGTTCCCCTTTATCTATACAGTGATGTAACTCAGCTGTAAGCTGTGATTCTCAGTGTTCAAATGTGAGGCTTTACTTTTTCAAACGAGTGTGAGGGAGGTTTATGAAACTCACCTCAGCCTCTTTCCTACTTGCTAAGCTCAGTTGGCCCCACCTCTGTCAGACGCTTGGCTCCTGAAGGTCCCTCCCACAGGGACCCTGCTATGGTACTGCAATTTCAGTTTCCTCCTGGCAGCCATTCCCACTGCCCTTTGTCCTGTTGTGGGGAGTGTGTGGGTGGAGGGGTCTTGTTAATTTCATCACATAAGCATATATCCCTGAACACTGGCTTAGTTGTACTTGTATTTTTGACCTTTACACATATGAAATCATATAACTACTATTCTTTTGGGCTGGCCTCTTTGACCAGTCCTAGTCCGAGGGAACTTAGCCACCCCGCTAGTCTTCCATTCTGCAAACCTCTGCCGTCAGCCGTCTTTTGCTTGCTTCCCTTTTTTGGAGAATTAAGAATAAAGCTGCCTAGGACCTTCCTGTAAACTCAGAGGCTCCTGTAGAACTGCGGTTGTTGGGCCTCAGATTACGTGCACCTTCCGATTTAGGGAGCAGGGGAGCAGATCTAGAGGGTCTCTTGGGTTGTCTTCCTTGCATGGTGTTCTGTGCTCTGCATATCCTGCCAGCATGGGCCACTGTTAGTCTTAAATGTCCCCATCCCGGAGGAGATGTCTGGTTTAGGGTTTGCACTTTGCTGGTTATACCAGCAAAGCCTAGTACCTCTCATGTTCTCCGTCACCTGGACTGAGTCTTTTGTTCTCTTGTGTCACCCTGTTTTTTCTCGTTGACTGTAGAGGATA
>NW_008355380.1:472245-476174 GCF_000622305.1 Nannospalax galili | reverse complement strand
ATGTTGGACAAGCCAGGATTTCTTTCCCTATCCAAGCTTTGCCTTTTCAGTTTTTAACCATTTTTTGATGAGTAGACGTCCTTAATTCCAGTCTGGTGCCATTTAGAATCTTATCCTTTAGGAAGAGTATACTTGTATCCTGTGCCAAACCTTCCCCACCCTAAGGGCATCTGGATCTGGGCAGTGGCCACTGTGCACAGGAATACAACGTCACTTCCCCGAGATTTCTGATGGAATCTCATGTGCGTCCTGCTGTGTCTCTGCTCACCTCACCTGTGCACCTACATTTTCTCTGCCCTGACACATGACAGTTGGAGGTGAGGTGGGTGTCATAGGAAATCTAGCCTGTTTGGGCTGACTTCTTAGGGTCTAGCCTCATCTAGACCTCTCACCTCCCTCCAGGGCTTTGCCTGCAAGGGTCCTCTGCTTAAGCTGCTGCCACTGAGAGCCCTGCTTCCCCTTCTGCTCCCTTGTGCTCTGCCAGAGTTAAGAGGCTATTTGGTAAGATGATATGATATACACTGAGTGACTTGACATGACATAAGCCCGTTCTCTGGCAGTCCTGAAAGCCTGCAGTCCAACATGTCGGGTAAGCTGTGCTCCTGCCCTGGCTTCTGGCAGGTCCTTCCTGCCCCTCCCAGCTTCAAGTTACTCAGGTGCTCCTGGCCGTGTGCCTTGACTCTGCCTGCCTGCCTGCCTGCCTCTCTTCATGTAGCCGTCCCTCTCGGTCTACTTGTGCTGCTTTAACAAAATGCCATGGATGGGTAATTTATACAGAACAGAAATTTATTTCTCACAGTTGTGGAGCCTAAAGTCCAGGATCAAGAGCTTGCAGGCTCAGGATCTGGCAAGGGTGGCTGTCTAATTCCAAGGTAGTGCCTGCATACTCAAGGGGAGAGGTTGGGCCCTTTGTTATCACACTGTAGAAGGGCCTCAACCAGTTCCCTCCAGCCCTTTTAGGAGGCTTTATTCCATCCATGAGATCCCAGGAGCCTGACCTAACTCCTCCAAAGGTTCCACCTCAGCATCACAGTGAGGGCTTCGGAGGGACATCTGCAGGTACAGTTGCATGTTGTTTCTCTTCTCTCCTGCGTCCTACATTGGCAGTGGATTTACCCTCCAACTACAGGTAATCCAGGGTGACCCTCATGTCAAGATCCTATTTCCAAACCAGATCCCGTGCAGAGGTTCTGGGATGGATGGACGCATGTTTTCTGGAGTGACCACTCAGCCCCTGCCAGGGTGTTGTCCTGGTCCCAGGTCAGCTGCGCCTGCTGGCCGGTCTTCACAACCTTCTTTCACTGTGCAAGAATAATGCTGAGATATGTGGCATGCAATTTGGGGTCACCCATGTACATCTGGTGCTCATGAAGCCATGTTGATGGTGAGTTAGGAACCAATCACTTGGAGGGTTTTCAGCATCCTCGGGACCTGCCACATGGAGCTTCTCAAGGGAGTGAGGTGGCGACACTGGCATGCCACTGTGGGATGGGCCCTTGAAGGAGCAGCCCCACAGCATCTATGCCATAACCAGATCTCAGAACATGTACCTGTAGTGAAAGTGAACATGTCTTTGGGTCTTCATATTATCTATTTGGACTCATTTGGGATTGTAGGATGCTGTATTGGCAAATGTTCTGGAGGATGTTTTGAAAACAGTGTTTGATTAGACAGTTGTCTGGAGTCTGGAGCCCACACTAAATGCTGGGGATGTGGGAGGACTACCACTTTCTTACCTCCACTCTCGTTTCTACGACTATCTCAGCTCTGGGGAGACCAGATCTGTGGCCAGACAGTGGGAATAACCTTAAGTTATCACTGGGTTCTTTCACATGCTTAGTCTGAGGTTTCTACTTAGGGACAAGGGTTTACTGTGTTTGTTGTCCTTGGCAGGTACATCTTTGATCCCACAATCAAGACTTGTGACTACCCTATTCTCTCATTCTAGAACTATAGGCCAGCAGCTCCAGTAGTCGCCCCTGAGGTGGCTGTATCCTTGCATTTCCTGCTGAGGGGCGGTAAGGGCTGCAGTGTGGGCCAAGGCCCAAGATGTGAGCTCTAGGAAGGTAGGTGCACTGGGTAGGGCAGTCAGCAGCTTTGTGGGGTGCCATTCCTACTGCCTCATATGCTAAGCACAAAGAAGGACCTGGGTGGATAGAGGTACCCAGGTCCACAGGCCTTCTGCCTTCCTCTGTTTCCCTATCTGAGAAAACTCCTTGTCCAGGGTTCTGCTCTCCTAGTCTAAGTATAGGATTTTCTGGTCCCGCCCTGCCCTGAGATTAGGCTCAGGGTATAGGAAGTGAGTGGACGTAGACGTGGCAGTTCACACTGGACCCCCTCCTACTCCCAGGAGAACTGTGTTATGTTTGACCTAGAAATGGTGAGCAGCATAGGCTCTGGCTCTCAGGTCTCCCTGCAGGGCAGCAGCCTGGCCTTGGAATTCACACTCCTTGACTGATATGGAGCAGTGACTGAGGTTGTGTCACAGTCTGGTCAGCCCTGGTCATACTCGGCTGTGGGCCTCTGGGCGTGATGTGATGGCATGGGTCCCGAGTGGCCCGACTGGGTTTCCCGGTGGGTTTGGGCTTCTGGTACTAGTTCTGTATGCCTCAGGGATGAGCACATTCAGAAAATGTCCACTTTGTGGGAGTTCACCCTGCCTGAAATGACAGCCTCCATTGAGTTGAGGGGCTGTTCACATGACATGTCTTGATGAGGAGCAAGTGACTGGGTTATTAATGAAATAAACAGTCACTAAAGGGTATGTTGTGCACAAGTGCACTTTGAAATACAGAGCTGGGGTGGGGTGGCTTCCTGTGTCCCTTCTACCTGAAGAGTCCAGGGGCAGTTGGACATGTCCAGACATCATGCACTCAGCAGTAGTCTGTGCTTAGAGAGATTCCCATGGGAATCAAGTGTTGGAGGGATGGAGTGAGGAGAGGAGGTGAGCTCTGAATGGACACTGTCCATTTCTTTTCCATCTTAACAGACTGCTCTCTCTTGGGCTTCAGGTCACAGTCTTTTGAATTGGCTGTCCCCTCACCTTTGCTGGTGAGGCCTGTGGAACTGAGAGCAGCCTAGCTGGTGGTCAGGGGTCAGGTGACGTGTCCTGCAGTTGGGCTGAAGGCTCCCAAGTTCCTCACTTCACTGAATTTATCTAAGAATTGCTTCCCTCATGCCCCATGTCTCTCCCCATTAGCCTCCAGGAACCAGGTTGAAATGGAGCACATGGAACGTTCTAGAGTGACCCATCCCTTGACCATGTGCTCCTGTAGAAACACTCTAGGAAGCAGAAGTGCCTTTCCCTTCCTTTTCATATGCCGTCCTGTTCACAGTCACCTGCCCCCTCAGACACCTGCCTCCCCCCGAAATACCTGCGTCTTTCATGTGGACCTGCCCCACTCATGGACACCTGCCCCATTCAGAGGTGCCTTCCTTGCTCACAGACCACCTTGTCTTGGCTGTAGTAATAGATTCCTGGCCCTACTTACAGTTAACTAACTCCCTGATTTCTAGTCCTCCTATAGCAGGGCTGTGTACTGAGGTGTGTATCAGCTGATGCTTGGCCTTTGCGAGTCTCTCCTTTGCCACTTAAGATTTTTTTTATTTAATGTGTATGCGTGTATTGCCTGCTTGCTGGTAAGTGCACCCGTGTCATGCAATGCCTGCGGAGGTCAGAAGGGGCTGTCAGATCCCCTGGGACTGGAATTACAGACAGTTGTTAGCTGCCATATGGGTGCTGGGATTCAAACCTGGGTCTTCTGCAAGAATAACCAGTGTTCTTAACTGCTGAGCCATCTTTCCAGCCCCCGCCTTTCTCATTTTTAAGTGTTTCTATTTTAATTTTAATATTATGTGTACATGTTTGTATATGTGCAGGTGCACATGTATGGGTGGGAAATGTGTGTGTGCACGTGCACTAACATACA
>NW_008355380.1:437946-472048 GCF_000622305.1 Nannospalax galili | reverse complement strand
ACACACCACACATGCAGACACACACATACACAGACACACACACACATACACACACACCACACACACACCACACACACACACCACACACATCACACACACACCACACACACACCACACACATCACACACACACCACACACACCACACACACACACCACACACACACACCACACACACACCACACACACACACACACACACAAACCACACACACACACACACACACACACACACACCACACACGTGGAGGCCAGAAGGGAACCTTAAATGTCATTTCCCAGATGTCATCCACCTTGTTTTTGAGACAAGGCCTCTCACTGGCCTGGAACTCACCAAGTAGGGTAGGCTGGCTGGCCAACAAACCCCAGCGATCTGCCTGTCTCCATCTCCCCAGTAGGGAGATTATAAACACACAGTATCATGCCTGAATCTTTTTATGTGAATTCTGGGGATCAGAGTCAGCTCCTCAGCACCAACTGAGCTATTTTTCCAGCCTATTGTTATATTTTCTTTAAGAAATTGTTTGCTTGTTTTTTTAGACTTTGCTTCAGTATTTTTCATTCTGAAAAATGGAGCCCAGCTAATTTTCTGTGGATTCATTTTGGAGTAGGCCAGTCCTTTGGAGTGGGCAAGGAAGCCTTGAGGGTTATGGTATGCAAGAAAGTCAGCCTGGGCTAAGGGGGTCCTCAGAGCCTGCAGGAAGCCCTATCCCTGGCAGCTGCCCATGTCTCCTCCTTCTGCAAGTTCTGTAATTCTACCTCCAGCTGACCTGCCCTGCCCTCTTGAGACCTGGTCTGAAGATGCAAATCTGGTAACATAGTCTGTCCACATTCAGTGAGTGCTACAGTGATAAGTTACCAGCTCCTGTCCTCCCGACCCTACAGGGGACATAAGCAGCCCCAGCTGGGGTCACCAGCTGGTGCCACTCCCCTCCTCCACCACACCTGCTCTTTCTTTTTTGCTCCCTGGGAAGCTGAGGGAGGCTGGTCCAGGAATGGGCACCTGCTAATAGACAGGCTCCATAGAGCTCACAGGATGAGGTTGGGGACACATCTCACCTGCCTAAGGGACAGTGAGTTACAGGCTAATAGGAGAGGGGTATAAAGGCACATATGTCTGGGGATGCAGAGCATATCTGGGATACAAGACACACAACTGGGCTACAGTACAGACACCCTGGAGTGTAGACTCCACCTGAGAGGCTGTCCCTTCATCACCATACCTGGTGGATCAGGTGTCTCCTTAGAAACTTCTTCTAAACGGCCCACTTTCCCTAATGGAAACAACAACAGCATGCTGGGACATACCAAGCTCTCTTCCAGGGCTGCCTCAGAGGCTGTGAGGTAGGAAAGCCAGCAGGCCAGGGCTTCTGAATAGGGGTAGGGAGAAACTGCAGCTGGCCATCACACAGCCCTGGGGGAGGTGTCAGAGGGAGAGCTGCAAGCCTGCAGGCACCCCCATATTCCAGGATGCCTTCGCTGCAGCCTCAGTTTTCTCTAGATTCCATTTGTTCTCACTGCTGCTATTGTGTGTGAATGGAGCAGTTAACACTAGAAAAAGAGCCTCTGGATGAGAGCCCTGTGTCCTCTCGGCCCATTCCTGGGCGTGTTCTGACAGCACAACACCCTTTCCTCCCTCTTTCACAGGACAAGTGATAGTCTGGTGGTATCCTTTTACGATGTGCCATTAAGGAAATACATATTCAAGGTAAAACAAAGCAAAGATGGGCACAGAGTCTGTGTGTGTTGAGGCCCTGACTCCTGCAGCCCCCAGGTGGATTTTGGGCACCACCCAGAGAGGGGCCTCTCTCTTTTGCTATAACCCACCCTTTGTATAAGTTGCTGCTGCCCTGCAGTGGATGCTGCATAGATCTTCAGAGGACTATGCTGGGCTGATCCTCCTGTAAACTCTTGGCCCTGGGGCTTTAACACAGTGTGACCAATGTTAGTTGCTCTGCCACAGGGTCCAGAAAGTGTTTCGAAGGGTTCTGCTTTCCACACCAGCTACAGCTTGGCTGTTACCTCAGCCTCCGTTGACTCTCCTTTGTGCACATGCCCTCCAGCCTGCATTGCTGCCCTGACCCCCTTATGGACTAGTTCCCTAGGTTCCCTTTCTTCCTGGAGTGCCACAGCTACCAGTGCTCAAGGGAGCACACCTGAGATCCGGAACTCCCTCTGTGACCTCCAGACTCCTGGGTATGGGTAGGAATCCTGACCAGAAGCCTTTCTCCTAGAGCAGATGGAGTGTGGCAGGGTTGCCAGTAAGGGTCATCCTCCTGATCTCTGTACCTCTGGCTCCTTTCCATAAGGACTGATCCACCCTGGCACCTGTTTGCCATCTTGTGGGGCTGCAGGAACCTGGATAGAATGTGGCTGGAGCCTGTATGATGAGGAGGGGGCTACATCACTGTGAGGTAGGTGCCCCACTGGCCTTATCACAGCCCTGGCTGCTGCTTTGCTCACAGTTCCTCTCCCACTTGGTCTAAATTTTCTGCTTACCACCTTCTGACCTGCTCAGTTTGTCCTCTGTATTTCTTGCTGCCTGGTACCGTGTCATTGTTGCTGGCCCTTTAGAAGGCGATCCTCAGGAGGGCAGAACCTCTCTCATGTTTCCGTGTCCCATGAGGGCTCAGGAGGCAGCGGCTCAGATAACCCATCAGATGCATGGAGTCTTTTCATCAAGTCAGGTCCCGTGGAATTGCAGGGAGTCCTGGGGTTCACACTCCAGTAGAGCTTCCTACTTGAGCTTGTCCTTGGATACTCTGCTTTGACCCCTAAGCAACCTCATTTTGTGGTGACTTGGTGCCTTAGGAGGAGAGTCTTTCTGGTCAAGGAGGCTGCATTTTTCTCTTGTACTTTTTATCACTCCTGAAGGGGGATGGGCAGGAAGGGAACCTGGCCCTTGTGACTGAGCGTTACCTGTGTTGTTCTGGCTGATTGTAGCATTTGTACCCATCATGAGTGAAGCAGGAGTCACACTGTATACTCCTGTGATGGAGGCATACCTTGGCCACACTGGTGTTGGAATCTGCAGCCTTTGATGGGACCTGCATGTTTCAGTTGTGAGGCAACCTTGGCACTGACCCTCCACAAATTGGTATGTGCCTACGTAAGGAGTTCCTCTCCTTGCACTGAGCTCCTGAGTCCTCAGCTCCCAGAGATGCTGGCTGGAAACTCATTGTTTCTGCTACCCAGGGCAGAAATTGACCACATACTCACTGGAGTGACAGTGACTATGGTGGGATCATTTGCACGGCCCTGTGTTCTTGAGTCTTGCTGGGAGGTAACACCACCTTCCAGTCTTCTCAGCCCTCAGGGGTGTCTGCCTGTCTTGGAGATCAGCATTCCACAGAAACAAAGCATGCTGCTGCTATTCCTTAGGTTCCCCTGTAGATACCCTTCTCTGAGCCTGGGGGCCAACCTCATGCTCTAGGATCCTGGGGCAGGCCCCTTTTGGTGTCTCTAGGGCCACCCACTACCCCTGAGCAAGGTTTAACCCATGCTAAGAAGGCTCAGATCTGAGGGGGAGTAGGTATAGCATGACTGGCCTGGATCTCCCTAAGGGTAGCATCATTTCACAGACCCTGGGCATCCCTTCAGGCATCCGCCCATAGCAAGGAAGGCCCAGGAAGAAGGCAGTGGAAACACAGCCGGTGGGGCTGAGGCAGACTCACTGTCAGACCCTGTGTCTTCGACCCAGAGCCTGCAGGCCCCAGGCTGACGGGGCCAGTGCCAGGGCTAACAGCTAGATGGATGCTGTACTGCTAGACAGCCAGTTTTGAGACGTCCCAGAGGGATGGTGCTGATCATCAGCTCTCGCTAAGTCTTGTCACCTGCAGCCACATACTTCAGCTAGAACCAGGGACATGGCAATCAAGAATACAGCTGGACTATGAGACACAGAGTGACCCCTTCTTTCCTTTCTCTCCAGCAACATGGCTGACAGCAAGGCCAAACCTGCCAAAGCTGCCAACAGGACACCACCCAAGTCCCCAGGGGACCCCAGCAAGGAAAAGGCTGCTAAGAGGTTGTCACTGGAGTCAGAGGGTGCCAATGAGGGGGCAGCTGCAGCCCCTGAGCTCAGTGCCCTGGAGGAAGCTTTCCGGCGGTTTGCAGTGCACGGGGACACCCGGGCAACGGGGAAGGAGATGCATGGCAAGAACTGGTCAAAACTGTGCAAAGACTGCCACGTGATCGATGGGAAGAACGTGACTGTCACTGACGTGGACATTGTCTTCAGCAAGATCAAGTAAGTGCCATACGGGCTTGGCTGGTTGGTGCTCATTTCAGTGGCTATGAGGGTCTGTGAAGTATCAGGTTTGTACATTCTGTTGTCCTGAGGGCTTCATGCCAAGAAGTAGGCACAGAGCCCGCAATATCTGGGACAGCCTGGAGAGTATGGTGTTCCCAAGTGCATCTGGACTCTGGCCACATCCTGAGCTGTGGACCCTGCGTCAGTCTATATGGGTCTAGACCCTAGGTGTGGCCTGAGGAGCTTTTGGCCTTGAGCAGACTTTATTAACTCTGATCCCCAGGTCAGTGAACTGTTGCTAGACATGAGCAGGGGCTGCTCAGGGGCACAGAGCCCCAGCCACTGTAGGCTGAGTCTATGAGGCTGGTGTGGGGCACAGGCCTAGGTAGCCCTGTTCCCAGGATATGTGACAGTAGCTCATGACACCCTCTGCCAGCCCCTTATTCACCTCTGCTTGTACTTGGGAAATGTTCACATATGCAGCCAAGTTGAGATGAATTAGAGAGTAGCCATGATCCATCTGCAGACTCAGCAGTCACAGCTGTGCCTGGCATGCACTGTCTGTGTGCACATACGTATATCTTTGTATCATCAATGTACATATGTGTTGATGTGTCATACATGCCCAGGTATATCATTTCTATACAGCTGCACATGTCCCTGCATCATGGATATGTGTATATGTGTCCACATATCATGCATAAATGGGTATGCATGTGTGTCCATGCATCATGCAGATAGTCATGTATCCCTGTGTTGTATGTACATACATACTCCTATGTCAAGAGTATGTATGTGAGCAACTGTATCATCTGTGTTCATATGTGTCCAAGTGTCATGAGTGTATACTTGCATCCAAGTGGTGTGTATGCGCACATGCTCCTGTGTCATGGGTGTACATGGGTCCATACATGTATGTGGGCATATACCTATCTCATATCTACTCATATATATGTTTCTGTGTTGTTGTAAGCATGTGTGCCCCTACATATGTTCACATGTATACCTGTGTCATGAATGTGCACGAGTGTCCATGCAGCATGAATGAGCATGTGTCCTTGTGTAATGGGTGTGCATGCCTATCTGTGCATATATATGTGTACTAGATTCCTGTATCATAGGTATATAAATTATGCACATGCATGGGCACACTGGGAAGTATGTGGAAGAGCCTCACCCTTTCTTACCTCCTCAGACATCTTTGAGGCACTTGAACATTCCCAGGCTGTTACAACCTCATGATCATACCTAATCCCAAGGACAATGCCTAGCCTTCTCCTGTCCCTCATGTAGATTTGGCTCTTTCACCTTGGTTCTGCCTGTCTACTTTCTGGTGTCCTGTGGCTAAGGTGTGTGTTGCTCTTCTACCTCAAGTTTCTAGTGCTTTGACACCAAATGGTTTTCTGAAGGACTGTGTTGTCAGTTAGACATCTGTGTGCTGCCAGGTCTCAAGGTTGGTTTCTATAGATGCCGCTAGCTGAACGTCACTTTCTTTTCTGGCTTTGGGTGGGTGATACGGTCTTCATAGCTGTGGTTTTCTGTCACCATTTTGCTTGTGAAAATGTTGGTGTTCCCTAGGTGTGGTAAGGTACCCCAAGGTCACACACTGGTGTCAGGAGAGGTCTTTGGGCAACAGCCATTAGGGTAGAAGTGGCCTGGCAGATGGTCTGTGAGAGCTCTAACAAGGATCCATGTGGGAAACTGGGGCAGCCCCAGGCAGGTGGAGATATTCAGCATGTGTCTCCATGGGAAGAGATGGAATAGGCAAGATTACTAGACATAGGGACTTGGGACACTGGTATCTTCCTGCTCCAGATGAAACCAGCTCTAGCCTCCTCCAGACCCTGATTTGGAAGAGTTTCATGAAAGAAGTCTGAGCCAGAGGTTTCAAGGCCCTGAACCCTGGGAAAGTTCCATGCAAGAACCTGGCATTCCCAATGCTGACACCAACTTCCTACGTGCTGGGAGCACAAGACCTCTTCAAAGCAGGAAGATCTTAACCCCTTGTTCCCTGACAAGCTTCCTACTGTGCACAGCATAATGGAATGTGTCTGGGGCATCTTAAGTTTGGGTGGGTACACTGGAAAGGATGAAAAACCTATCCCAAAAGGGCCCTACATCCTGACTCTCTCCAGGTTTCACCAGCCCTGGGGATTCTACAGAAGACTCTGAGCTGCCCATTTTGTTTGTTCTGTCTCAGTGTGTTCTCGAACTCCCACAGGAAACGGGAGAAAACTGTCCATGAAGCCTCAACCTATGTGTGCAGATGTGCCCAGCCAGCCTCAGTCTCCATCCAGCTCAGACTCTTTCTTGTGATGTCACAAACCCACCTTTGCCTTGGACTTAGTTGTCTGGGGTCAGGATGTGAGAGGAGGCTATGGCCAGTGGCTCAAGTGTGTGTGGTCACTTTGTCCTGCTACCTACCTAGGAAGCCCTCACTTCTGCTCTGGCCAGGTCTCATTGTACTAGTGCTGGCACCAGTGGTTTTCAGGTCTGTCCAAGAGGTGCTTGGCCAGGGACCCTACATATTCCTGAGCTGTGGCTCTTGGGCTTCTCTTAACTCTTCCTTTTCCACAGCTTTATCTGTGTGCCATGCTGTTGGGTAGCAATGATCCCCATGTGACCCCTACAGAGAAGAGTCTACTGAGTATCATGTATTCTTCTGCCAGAAGGAGAGCCCAGGACAAAGGGCCAGGAGATAGTTCTTTCTCCTGACTTCCTAAATGAGAAGACAGCAGGGTCTTTGGAGATAGGAAGCCATAAGGGTCTGCAAGGTATAGAATAGGTCATAAAGGGGACTCAGTGGTTAAGAGCATTGGCTGCTCTTGCAGAGGACCCGGTTTCAGTTCCCAGCACCCAAATGGCAGCTAACAACCATCTATGACTCCAGTTTCAGGGGATCCAATGCCCTCTTCTGACCTCTGCAAGCATTGCTTGACATAGGTACACTTACATACATGAAGGCAATACACTCATACCCATAAAATTAAAAAAAATAAACTATTAAAAAAGAACAGGTCATAAGGATTCAGGCATGTGCTTGTAGCAAGATGTTTGCCAACTCACAGGGCCTTCAAAGTGTTGTAGCTCCTTAGGTTTTGGTGCTTACAGTCCCTAAGGATTTCACCAAGGTGAGTTTGAGTACTGACACCATCATAACCCTTGACTAAGAGCAGCTGGAGCTCACTGTGCAGGTACAAGATCTGTCCTGACTGTCCCCTGTTAGGAAATGTGCAGCCTCAAAGCAACTGGCCTTATGGTGTGGGTTTCAGTGGACAGCCCCAGGCAGGGACAGACAGGCAAGTCCTGGTGATCAAAGGTTCTCTGGAAGGTTGGCCAGTCATGGGAGAGGGGCTACCAATTGACCAGGGACTGCAGCCCCTGGCACAGCCATTAATTTTACCTTGGTGCCCAGAGCTCCTGTTGGCCAGTGAACATGACCTGCAACACTGAGGTCAGGGAAAAGTAAGTCAGCTGTATCTATCACATGCGTGTAGTTGACGCTGATTGCTTGTGGAACTTACCTGTGTCTGACCTGAAACATGGACATGGGAAGCTCTTCACCTTATCTGCCCACCTGCAGATGCTCCTTGCAGATCTAGCCCTGAGCCTAACCAGTGCCTGGTAAACTGCTCCTATAATGGAAGCATATAGGTTGTTTCCTAGGCAAGACCAGTGAGGTCACCTTGTTCTACTCCCTGGGCCCGTCCCTCATGGCACCACGCCCTCAGTAAACCCACAGCATCCAGGACAATTAAGAGCAAACCCAGAAACAAAGAGGCCTAGAGCTTGCACCTATAAGAGAGCTTCTGGAAGGGCTGAGTGGGAGGCAGGAAGTAGCCTGTCCAGGGGCCAGTCAACTTTTCCAGTTTCATCTGCAGGAAGCTGCCTTCCAGTTATTGCATGCTTGTATAGGTGAACCAACCCCACTTCATGTAGAATTTGTGTTCTTACACCCTCCCAGTGGGTGGTACCATGTGGTCATGGGTCATTTGGATGATGGTGACCACAGAAGCCTGGGAACTCCTTTCTGTCATGGGGAGCACTAGTCCCATAAGAGTGAGCCCATTGAAGGGAATGCCTAATAAGTCCCCATCTCTGTTTCCAGAATGAGAGACTTCAGGTGCTCAGACACTTGTTCCCTGACTCAGGACATGGCCGCTCTCCACTGCAGACTCAGGGCTGCTTAAGAACCTTGGGATATCTCCCTCGCAAGTCAAGCCTGCAGCTCAAGCCCAGAGAAGGCTCAAGGCTATGATAGTCCAAGGCAGGCAGACTATTAGTGCTAGATCCTAATGCCAGCAGGACTTGTTGACACCATCGGTGGGCACTGTAAGGAAGGTGTCCAGCTGGGTAACAGGGGAGAGCCAGGGTGAAGTGCCTGGCCTAAGGAGAGACCCAGGAACTCTGATTTCCCTTCTGCCTACAGACATAGACCCCTGAGACTCTGGGAGCTACCATCCTCTCCCCTCTACCACCTTTGGACTATCCTCTCTCAGAGCCTGGACTCCTCTGGGGGTTCCTTATGGCCTGTGCCCCACTTGGGATACTTCTAATCTGGAGGAAGACCCTGCTCTCCCAGGCATGTGTGAACAAAAGACCAAGACTTATGCTGGCCTTGAGTACAGGAGGACGATAAACCCTTTAGGGTTGTGAGGCAATGGTGATACTAGATATGGTCCTTGGGACCTGCAGGAAAACTCTGGATTGAGAGTGTGTGTTTTGCATCGTGAGGGCTAGGTGTCTATGGTCCCTTGATGGTCAGCAATGGCAGCTGCAGAGGCCTTTGCCTCCTGTGAGAGCTTGGGGACTGTGAGGAAATTGCTTAGGTATCGCCAGGAAGTTGCTGACTCTGACAGGACTTGAGAGAGAAAAAGTACAACTATTTCTGTTTTGGGGCAGGTTGCCATGGCTCTGCAGGCGTGGCGCCAGCTGGGGTATCTGCAGCCTTTGTTTAGGTCCTTGTCACCATGGCAGCGCTTGTTTGTTTTGATGTTACTATGTGTTAAATTTTAAACAAATTTCTTGCAGCTCTATACCAAGTTTTATTGTAGACTACTGTTAACCCAGACTTCCCGTCCTGCAGAAGTCTCAGCATGGCCAGTCTCCAAACAGTTAGTAGGGGCCTGACGCTGAGGCAAGGCCAGTGTGCACATTGAGGGACACCTGGGGGCCCTGGATAGCATGTCTGTGTCTGTCTGCATGTGTCTGTGTGTGTCTGTGTGTGTGCCTGCATATGCTTTTGGATAGGGAGGGTGTAGGAGCCTCAGGGTTGAACTGGGCTCATTCACTACCTCTTTACCTTGTCCAATACACTACTAGGTGGGGAGGCCCAGGTGGAGGGCCCAGAGATCTTGGCCTCCCTGGGCCTGGACTGGGTGCTGGATACTCTCCAGAGTAAATGTATTGATTCCTGCCAACAGTGTGCAGAGCCAGGAGGTCACTTGAGTGAGGCATGAGGGCTGTGTGTCCATTGCTGTCTGGACACAGGTCAGAAGGAATCAAGGCTGGTCCCTATACACAGGGTGAAGAGCCTGAGGATTTTTCAGCTACTGTTGAGTGTGGGCTGCTTGGTGTTCCTTACGTGCCATGGCCAGCCAGCAGGATCTGATTGGATTCCTCTGAAGCCCATGTGCAGCTGAGGAGGCTTAGCACAGCAGCTACCAGGACTAACATAGCCCATTAACTCAAAGGAGCAGGCCCTGGGTCTGGAGAGAGCTTTGACTAGAGTGTTGGGAAAGCCATGGGAAGGACAGGGTTCTTGGTATTCCATCCAAGAGAAGCCGGGTGACAAGAATCCAGGACCTGTTAGGACCCTGGGGGGCAGCCTGTGTTCCTAGCTTGGGGCCTACCCAGCCCTGCTCACTCAGGGTACACTAGTGCTTTGAGCTTCTCTTCCCCAGATGCTACTTCTTGGGCTTGGGGTGAAGCTGACAGTCACATGCTCCAAGAGAGAGTGGCCTGGCCCTAGAGACCTTGAGTGGGGTAAGATCCAGCATGTGCCCCAGTCCCCAGGTGTCACAGTGGTTGGAGCCCTGCTGCTATCCCCGCCTCTGGGTGGCCCTCTAGTGGCTACATATGGGAGTGCAGGTGACCCTCAGAAGCCTTCAGGGAAACTCAAGGGTCCTTAGCTCTGGTGGGGGACCTGTGGAACATGTGTTATGTTTGAAGGTCACTGACTGGTTTGTAGCCATTGGCTTTGTGGTCGAGGCTCTGGTGTGTCTGCAGCAACCGGGTGGGAATCAGGTCATTGTTGTGACAGGCGTCCGTCCATCTCCCCGCTGCTCCTCAGTTCCCCAACTTTGCTTTGGGAAGTCGGCTGGCCAGTGCATGCAGGCCATGTAAGAGAACAAGTTTCCCCAAACATCCAGAACTTTTCTGAATGATCTCAGCAATGCCTATGTTATGGCTCAGGTCAGAGCAGTGAGGAGGTGGGTGGTGGGAAGAGGTAGTGGCGATTGGGGGTCATCTGGAGGAGGTTTGTCCCCCAACCTCAGGTTCCTTGTAGAATATACGAGGAGGGAGAAGGAGCTTTAAGGGTGATTTATCCCCATCAGCGGAACAGCAATGCTGTGGGTCACAAGTATCTCCTCTGCTGGCTGGTGACTAATGGTAGACAGACAGCTGACATTGCCCAGAACAAGGCCATAGCAGGGTTGCTGCTTGGTCTCAGATTTCCTGACATGAGGAGAGTCCTCATGGCTGACTGACATCTAGTTCCTTCTAGGCAGAGGGCAACTCATTTGCCCGTGGTTTCTTGAGTCCAGTGGCCTGTTGGGGGTGCAGAGAACTGGCAGGCCTATATTTTCAGCATCAATACTCTCTTTGGCCTAGAGCTCAGGGCTGGGTCTTGGGGGAAATGGGGAATCAGTGGGCATGAGATTGTCCTGGGGAAGAAACAAGAGGAGCTAGTGTCTGAGGAGAGTGACTAGACCACTGTAGCTCCCTTAAACACAGTAAGGAGTCAGAGTCACTGGAAGAGACAAGCAACTTGAACCATGCTAGCTGAGGCTGCTCAGGGGTCCAGCAGACACAGGGCCAGCTCTTGCATTGTCTCTACAAAGGCCTCCAGAAGGGCTTCCTATGAGGCAGTAACCCTGCCAGGCAGCAGCCTTGTCTAGAGCTCATCACTGCCCAGGGGTTCCTCTCAGGCCCTGTAGCTACCATAGCACCTCATGTTCTCTGACCCCCACATGCATAGGGAGTGGCTCTTATACAGGGTTCTTGGTATACAGGGTATACAGGGTTCACCCCTCAGAAGCCCCTGCTCTGCCTGTAGTGGCATCTGGCTGGCAAGGCTGCTCCCTGGTGGTTATTACAGGAGACACAGTTTCTGTAAATCCCAGGAACTAGAAAATGCCTGCAGCCTTGTTTTATCCTGCCTACCACCATCATTTAGGAGGTATCTGATCACCCAGCCCTTGGCATTGTTCACTTCACAAAGGCACTGGATGAGCAGGACTAGGGGCTCTGTGAAAGCCTAAAACTAGGGTAGAGAGTGATAGTGTTTGTGGCATTGGTCATGGAGGAGCAGACATTTTTCAGAGGGCTTTGCTACCCAAGGCTGGCTCCTGACACCCTTGGCCAGGTCCCAGAGTTCCCTAGAGAATAAGCAGATGTTCTACCCACATGGTAACAGGAGCTGGGAAGCAACCCCAGGCTGCTTGAGTACATGTGGGCAAAGACCCCAGCCTATAGGCCAGCTTTGGGCAGTCCAGGAGCCAAAGGGAGGGAAGGCTCAAGCTCTGGAGATGGCTCCAGTCCTGAGGGATCTAGAAAACAAGCAAGCTCACTGTGTCAGGAGAGCCCTGGAGAGGGTTACACATCTCTGGGGAAGACGTGGGCATTGTCTTCACAGAACTTGTTGGAGATGCTGCTTCAAAGAAGTGCCTGGGTCTCCCTGGGAGAGCTCCCAGGGAGTTGGGATCACTAAGACCGGGGCTCCCTCTTCCCAGCAACTCTGTGGGGCTTGCAGAGACATGGGACAGAAACGGTTTCTTGGTACCAGTGGAACAGGAATCCAGCTCCATCTGAATGTGGCCTGTGATGGGGGAGCCCCGCCAGTTATCCCATCCCCCAGTGACTCATGCTGGTGGTGCCTGGTGCCGGGGCTGCCCAGAAAGAGCTGTGTGCCCCAGCAGTGGTTGCCAGGCTGGCCACTAGGCCTGGCATCCTCATGTCATCCCAGGCAGGGCTGGGAGTAAGAGACAAGAGTGCCTTTGACATCCCAGTACAAACAGAGTGGCCCTGAGGGGCCTTGGATCAACACATCCCTAGGGTCCAGGAGGGAGGAGAAAGCTGTCAGCTCCAGGCACCACTGGGCTGTGGGGCCAAGCTACTCCAGTGGCCTGGTTCACCTAGCATCTAAGAGGTAGCTGATGAGTATTGGGGCTGAGAGTATTTAGGGAACCCACCCCTAAAACACTGATCCTCCATCACCCGTATCACAGTCAGTTCTACAATGTACTGGGATCATACATCCCACTGTGGGGCTCTGGCTCCCATGTTGTGCCCTTGACATAAATGTGAGGCTTCAGCGGTTTCCCCAATCCCTGGAGAGGTAGGGAGGACCTCAGCATGGGATCCTTTTAGTTCCCTAAGGAATGTTTGATTCAGCTCTCATGGCCATGGAGTCGTCCTTCAGAATACCCCATTTTTAGGACAGTGCAAACTGTTAGACTTTTCCAGGCATCAAAGTGCAGGGTTTGTGGGAACCACATCGTGGTGTCTTCATGTCTGGCTCCTCAGCCCAGTCTCTAGGGGTCCACTTTGGCATTGTGTTGTTACTGGCATACCCTTATACTGCTGTCCATAGCACACTTATCTGGTCACTGTTGAAGGATGTTTGGGTGGTTTTCAGGCTTGATGACTGAAGAAAGTCTAATATTTACAGATGAGTTTATATGGGCTTACATCTTCATTTCTCTTGAGGCATTGCCCCAGGAAGCCTGGCCCATGGTCTGTCCTCCCCAGCATGCAGTAGTCTGTATTCCCTCAGTACTTCCGCTGTCCATATGGGTGAACTTCCTGCGTGTGCTGGTTTCCCAGCCATCGAGTTTTTTGGGTGAAGTGTCTGGTCCAAATACTTGGCCCATTTAAAAATTTCTTTTCTTACATATTAACTTCTTTGCGTGTTTCAGATACAATCCCCTTTTCAAGTTTGTGAGTTAAAATGTTTTGTGCAGATCTGTGGTGTTTCTTTCTCCTTAGTGTCATACACCATGGCTTTTAAAATTCTGATGAAGGGGCTGAGAGATGGCTCAGTGGTTAAGAGCACTGACTGCTCTTGCCAGAGGACCAGAGTTTGAGTTCCAGCACCCACATGGCAGCTAACAACCATCCGTAACTCCAGTTCCAGGAGATCCAATGCCCTCTTCTGATCTCCAAGGGCATTGCATGACATGGGTGCACTTACATACATGCAAGCAATACACTCATACACATAAAAAGTTCTGATGTCTAGTCTGCTCATTTTTCTATTATAGAGCATGTTTTGGCATCATTTCTAGGAACACCTTTGCCTACCACAGGGCACACAGGTTCTGGGATCATGCTCTGAGTTCTCTGTGGGTATGAACTGTGGATACTGGTCAGTTCATTTTGCAGAGGGAGCAGTTCTTCTGTTTGTTGAAATGATCCTTTCTTCCTGACTTACCTCTGCACCTTGTACAAGTTAGTTGCCCGTGTGGGCATTTCTGGGCTCCAGACTCATTAATCGGTATGTCCGAGCCTTTGTTAGACCCTTTCCTGCAGTCTCCATGAGACTTTACAGGGCATCTTAGAACTGTGTAGCCTCAGGTCTCTCTGACTTGGTTTTCTCAGACACACGTGTTGGCTACGCTGAATTCTCTGCTGAAGGAAGACTATCAAAACCCTGCTGGGATTCTGTTCAGTCAGCTCTTTTCAAGTCCTGGACCCTTAACACTCTGAGACTGTGGGGTCAGTGGCATGCCTGGTCATGAGGGGCAGCTTATCTCACACCTGATTTAACTAGAACTCCTCGGCAACATGGAGGACCTGCTGACTTGTGGCTCATCTATACCGTGTGTCAGAACATTGAAAACTTCACTAATTTTGATTAGTTGGGCAAATGAAAAATATTAAGTAAAGTTACAACAAATAAGGAACAACCTCAGAACATTTTTGAAACGGAACAACCTTTGGAGTGAGGATTTTGTGAAATGGCAAGATGTTTGGGATGCTCTGTGGTAGCCAGACTACCTAGGGCTACTCACACTTAGGACCCTAATTGAGGGCAGGGGAAATGGCCTCTCCTAATTTTGGCCATTGTGCTAACCATAGCCTCAGGCCCCTCACTGACTAACTCCACCATAGGCCTGGGCTCCTCCCTGCTCCTAGACTAGCTATAGTGTCCCTGAAAACTAGGGGATCTTTTCCCTTCTCCCTAGGTTTTCCTCTGCCCTCATCCTCGAGGGGAGGCACACTGCTTATTATGGAACAGCTAGGACTATGTTGACATCACCAGCTGTTTTTTATTTTTTTAGACAGGGTATCCTATGGCGCCAGTTGGCCTGGAACTCACTACATAGACTAGGCTGGCCTCGGTCTCACAGCGATCCACCTGCCTCTGCCTCCCAAGTGTTGGGATCAAAGGTGTGCGCCACCATGTCAGTGTGTACCAGCAGTTCTTTCTTAAAGGCTTTTCTAGGCGGTTGACAGTTGCACCCACAGCTGTGGCCTGTAGGGGTCACTGCAGAATGCAGGATGAAATGGGACATGTGTGGGGTTGGTCCGAGAGCCTCTGCTAGATGACTTATAAGCCCCTGGTACTCCTGCCTGCAGAGGGAAGTCCTGCAGGACCATCACCTTCGAGCAATTCCAGGAGGCACTGGAGGAGCTGGCCAAGAAGCGGTTCAAGGACAAGAGCAGCGAGGAGGCTGTGCGTGAGGTGCACCGGCTCATTGAGGGCCGCTCACCCGTCATCTCTGGAGTCACGGTGAGGGGGCTGGGTCAGGTGCATGGCTTAGTTTTCTTTATTGCCCCTGCCCTTGTCGAGGCCATGGCCCAGCAGTCTCTGAGGGATGGCGCAGCTGAGTAGATTTAGAGAACTGGGGCTGGCCTGGGGCTAGAAGAGGCAGACCCCATGTCTGGATATATGGCCTAGCAGCTTCACACCCCTTGCTAGTTCCTCCCAGCCCCAGTCACCTCCCAATAAAATGCTTTCAGAGATGGTAGCAGTCCTCAGCCAGCTCCAACTGACTTGAGGGTAACATTCATTTCCTCTACTCTCTCGCAGAAAGCTGTGTCCTCACCCACTGTGTCACGGCTCACAGACACGACCAAGTTCACGGGCTCCCACAAAGAGCGATTCGACCCATCAGGCAAAGGCAAAGGCAAGGCTGGCCGTGTGGACCTGGTGGATGAGTCAGGCTATGTGCCTGGCTACAAGCATGCAGGCACCTATGACCAGAAGGTCCAGGGGAGCAAGTAATCTTGGAGGCTGAAGCCCTGGACGCTGCAGGTGCCAGGTGCAGGACTCATACCCGTCACACTTCATTACATTCCTGTGCTCAACTGGGCAGAACTCAAAGCTCACCTCCACCAGGCGACAGCAGGGGTGACATCCAGGCCTCCTCCTGCTGGGTGCTCTGATACTTCTCTCTCAGACCCCAGGTTTGGGCCCTGATTCATTGTCCTTTGCTAACATGCCTACCCTGTCCAGTTGGGAAGTGGACTGCTGTTTCCAAACTGTCTCCCAGGATCAAACCACACTGGCCACTTGGTCTGCAGGTAAAGGGGGTGTTTTGGTAATTGGTAGGTGTGAGGATGAGCAGTGTGGACCATCAGAGGCCACCCTGACCTCTTTTTAGGAGCCTCCAGGGCAAACAAAAGTTAAGGAACTAACTGCACAGATAGAACAGATTAACCCTAAACAGGTCCCTTCATCTTTTCTGAGCAGAAGGCATGACTGAGGCTACATTGTGGCCATGTTGGTGCATGTGGGGAACAGGTAACATCAGCACACGTGCATACATGGATGCGCATACACACTCATCAGCCAAGTCTGTTCTGAGGGCAGCCAAGAGACAATGGAAGCTCACTGGCGACCAGAGGAATCAGAGTGTGAAGCTGGAAGTGTTTTCAGTGCTGTTTTAAGAAGTAACAAGAAGAGGTGATTATGTGCTTGGTTTCAAGAGTGATCCAGGAAGATCCAGAATGTCCAGTTGCTATGACTTCCTCCCTGCCCCGTTCCATCACTAAGTTAGACACATATATGATGCTGAGATACTTGGTCTAGACCAGGCCTGGGCAATTGTTTCACCAGCGTGGGATGGGGGCTTCTGCCAGGGCAAGCTGTACTATGTTTTGCTCACAAGCTGTTTGTCTTCACTTTTCTGAAGCATCCTCTGTGATTGGCTTCCCTAACTTCTCTGGAGTACTGGTCACCAGACACTAGAACCAGGCCCAGGGAGGACTTGCAACATCTGCTACCATTTCTTTTCTGCCATAGACAGTCACGTGCACCGGACTCCGCTCATCCATGCGTGAGGGCACCACTCAGTGGGGCTGCTTCAGCACTGCGCCTGCATCGACCTTGACAGGCCCAGAGGCATGTGCCACCATTGTTGCAATAACCCCACAGCAATTGTTCCTTTGCATGAACATAGCCCCAACCTTGCATGTGACCTGCTGAACTGTGTGGTCCTGGAGTTGATCCTAGAAAGAACACACAGTGGCCTTAGGAGATGTTTCCCAGGGCAGATGACAGTTTAGGTTGGGGCGTCTTACATGGCTTGGCACAGCAAGGCTGCCTTCCTTACTGCTGCGGACATCCACCTCATCCACCCCTACTGAGTCTGGAGAGCATTCTTGGCCACTGCTACAGTCCCAGGGAAGACTGTCTACTAGCCCAACTGAGAAGAACAGGGGCCTCAGTACCAGTGCTCCCAGCCAACAGGTTCTCTGAAGGTCCAGGGTTACCAAGCCCCTCAACAGTCTCAACTGGAGGATGGGGTGGCCCCGTAGACAGCTTCCTCCTGAGGTCCTGGGAGTTTGCAGTGCCTGACATTAAAGACAAAGTAGTGGAGACTCCCTTCTGGGATGTCACTTCACTGGTCTAGGGCAACAAAAGGACTCCTGGCACGCTTCATATCCTCCCTGGACCCCTAGTTCCCACGTGACTGGCAGTGTTGAGCTCCGAGGCTTTTTCTCCTGCCTGTGAACAGCCTAGTCCTCACTGTCACAACTGAAGTCATGTGGCATAGACATAAATCCATCAGGAGGTGACTGCTCCTAGGCCAAGGGAGAGGGGAAGGACAGGATAGGATGGTATCTAAGGATCCCCATACCACACAGAAGGCCAGATATTCCCCTGGCCCCCTTGTTATCTGAGGACTTTAGACACTGTCTCCTGTTCAAAGAGTCAAGAGGACAGAATGATGTCCAGATGAAGATGCAGGCCAAGTCCAGGGCTGGCTGCCTAGGAGCACCTAGGAAACAATGTAAGTGCCCACTTGCAGGGGACCACCCAGCATCATGGGGAAGAGGTCTCATCACAGACTGGTCACCTCACCCATGTGCTCAGGATTATACAGAGTAGCTCAGAGAGGTGAGCCCATAGGTCCTGAGCAGCAAAGGGGTAGCACTGTCATCTCAGCCCCTGAAGGTACGATCCTAAGCAGAAGAGGGTGAAAACTTCCGAAAGTATTTCTGATCACTCTAATAAACCTTGGACTTTGTAAATGAAAACCAAGTCACTCTGCTTTGTAGGCTCTCCCTATCCTAGCCCAGAACCTAAGTGCCCACGGGCTCCTGAAGGGCAGACCCAGGACTGCTCATATATGGTCCTTGGGTAACATGTCATAAAGTGGTCTCCACTGTGTCCTACTATCCCCAGGGTTCCCTCACACAGCACTCTTCTCCAGTCAGTGTAACATTTAACTTTGAAAACATACCCTCCTTCTCATCTGGGTCATCTAGCAAGGAAGGGGTAGTAACAAACCTAGATCATTAAGAGTCCCCATACTGTCCATTTAAAATATCTGTGAAATTCATCATGGCATCTATGTACCCTCTCAATGCAGAAACTGCTTGGACTCCAACTTTGCTGCACAATACAGATGTGCATTTCCCTCAGTCAGTTTCTGATATGAATACACAGGTAGGGTGTTTGTTGCATGTTTTATGCGATGCCAATTAACTTCTTCTAATTGTGGCTAAATAGAACTCAGTGTCTGTGAATAAAGAAACTGCACAGCATGCAAACCAAGACCCAGGGCCATGTGCTATTAGGTGACAGACACCCAGGAGATAGGGACAGATTCTCTCAGGGGATTGCTTCCAGGAGATGGAGACACATTCTGTTAGGGGAGGACAGCCAGGAAACAAGGACAGATTCTGCCAGGGGTGACACTCACAGACATGTTCTGTTGGGGGCAACACAGACACGTTCTGTGAGAGTTATACTCGGGGACATGTTTTGTTGGGGTGACATTCATGGACATGTTTTGTCATGGGTGAAACTCAGGAACACGTTTTGTCAGAGTGACACTCAGGGACACATTTTGTTGGGGATGATGCTCAGGAGACAGGGATAGGTTGCAGGGAGAACAGTGCAGATGGTTTCTTAAATATCAGGGAAAGTAGGTAAGAGGGTGTTTGAGAACACTGACCCTAGCAGAATACTTATTTATTTCTATTTAATGCTGTAAGATAAACAGCTAGTTAGTGGTAACAGTTAGCTTTACCAAAATCAAAGTTCAAATTCCATGTTTAAAGTATTGTGGAAAAGATCTATATTTATACTGGAGTATTTTCACACCTGTCAGTATCCTTAGTTTTACAGTTGGGGCAGAGGGACACATTGACAGATGCAAAGAGTTTTGAAATGGATTGCACGGCAGCTTCTGTCATTTACCTGTAGTCTGTGCTACCCTGCCCCTCACCTGGGGGAAGATGGTTCACCTTGGGCAGGCCAGAGCCACCCTGGGCCAAGACTCAACCTTTCACTCCCAGAGGCCCTGGGCTGCCATTCCTGCCTGTTTTGGTGAATAAAGGTTTACTGGCACACAGCCATACCCATGTTTACATACTGCCTGCAGCTGCTTTGGCTTTACAACTGGAGCTGGGAGGAGTTGAGACAGATGCCATGGCATAGACACCTTTGGTATTTACCACCCATCCCTTGTCAGGGAAAACTGCCTGTCTGCCTGCCTGGCTCTCTTCCTCTGCAGAATCGTATACTACCTGGCTGCAGCACAGAAGCATGGGGAAGTCCTGCCAGCACCCGCTCAGTACAGCAAAGGCAACACTGTAGCTGTACTGTGAAGGTATTAGCCAGCAGAATATCCTTCCACTGAGCCAAACTGCTCTTCTCCACCAACATACTACTGACCATTTTGAACGCCATGGTTCAGGGGTGTGGCCATCTTGGGATATTTAAATTAACTCTTTTCCTTTAGACTGCTTACACTAAACCAAGCCAAACAACAAAGGAAGCTTGCACAACTAAAACTTGAAAGGGATAATATGCTACTACTACTAGTTTGTACTAAGTTTTTTTCAAGAAAGGGAAATAAGTTTATATATATATTTTTACACTATTTTATTAATGTTAGGGAGTACCAAGTGTATCACTTTATCAGTGTGATGGGTAACGTTGATGTCATGGGTGTTCTAACTCCAAAAGGACTTATGCTGATGTCTAAACCACACTTGCCCACAATGTCTGTGGGGTGTAGATGGGCCTGCTGTCCCTCCTGCAGAGTACAAAGTACAAGGCACCGTGTCACCTGTTGGACTCAATGTCATGGCCTGGCTCATAGCGCTTTAGTGGAACAGTTTGTGTCTGTCTACATTTCGCTCCTTGTGTTTGCTGTTATTAATATTGTGTGTCAAGTTGATAAAGTGATGAATAAAGGCATTAAAAACGCGGATTTCTGCTTTCTTCAAAATGCACACTGTCTATACTAGCTATCACATCCTCTACCCAGGTGGCCTTGATACTTGGTGTCTTAGTTTGTTTCTCCATTGCTGTGACAAAACACTCTGACCACTACCAACTTGGGGGGAAAGGGTTTATTTGTCTTACATCTCCCAGGCCACAGTTCATCAGGGAGCCCAAGGTAGGAACTCAGGGCAGGAACCTGGAGTCAGGAGCTAGAACGAAGGCCATGGAGGAACACTGCTTACTGACTTGCTCCCTGGCCCCTGCTCAGCCTGCCTTCTTATACAGCACAAGCCCACCTGCCCAGGGGTGGCACCACCCACAGTGGGCTGGGCTCTCTGACATCACTCATCAAGAAAATGCCCCACAGACATGGCCACAGGCCAGTCCAATAGAGGTAATTAGCCAACTGAGACACCCTCAACCCAGCTGTGTCAAGTTGACACTAAAGCTATCCAGCACACTTGGGTACTAACACATAGGTCAGGTACCTAGAGTCTTTCCTATATCAGAGCCCACCAGCAGAGAGCCTAATGTTGATTTCACTCAAGAGGGCCTTCTGCTTCCTGGATTGGGCAAGGCTGTTGCTTCTGCCTCACAAGGGCAGGTAGACCAGTCATCTGTCAGGTACAAGGCCAAGTCTGGTTCTGATGCAGCCCTTGAGTGAGGTTCAGACCTCAGGGAAAGCACTTATAAACTGTACTATAAACAACTAGCATCCCAAAGGCAGGCACATCATCAGGCTGATGAGTAAATCAATGCCAGCCTCAAATACCAGCCCAATGAGGTCGCATCTCAAGAGGACAAAACAAAGGCTTTTTAGGCAATGGAAGATGAATTTGCTACCAGTAGACATAAAAAGAAATTCTAAATTCAGAAAGTTATCACAAGTGTCTTAGGCATGAAGAAAGTAGAGCAAAGAGAATAAACAGGAAAATGGCTTCAGAGTCATTGTAATATGTAAATACTTTGTCATACTAAAAATATTTCATTAAGATACTTGGGACCAGTCAACATAAGCATGAAGGAGCACAGGGTAGCCAGTACTCACAGCCTTTGAGTCACTTTGAAGGTGGCCAGAGTGCTGACTAGACAGGTGAAGAAATGAAATACACAATTTCCTGTTTAGCAAGGGTGTAAATTCTGAAGATAAAAGATACAATCCAAAAATGGCAATATTAGAACCAGAAAAACCCCTCAGAATAAAACAGACAGTACAAAATGAGATGGCAGTTAAACTCAGCAGAAAGCAAAGAGAAACCAGAACAGGAAAATTGTTGAAACGGCTTTTAAACCAGATACGTGAGTAATTTCAGCAAATGTGCAATGCTGCGAGTGACCTGAAGATGAAGGACAGACAAGAAGCCTGATCACTAGATGCACAGTTGACAAAGTCCAGAGCAGCGTGGAGATCACCCCTCAGCGTGACTCACTGATGGGAAGGCCAGGCCCGGAGCCTGCCTGTGTGGGCGCTGGCTAGAGCTGGGGGGATGAGCATGTCTGTAGTGGAAAATGAGGCAGCACCAGTGGCTCTCGGAGGCTGTCTTCTCACCCAGATAGCAAGTCCTTGTTTGAAGAAGCCCAAGTGTCCCTGCATCTCTGCCACAGTGGGATAACTTCAAATGCTGAAGCCATTCAAATACTAAAAGATTCTGAGCGTTATGCCAAGAATAATCTGAAAATTAAGGCAATATGGACCAGTTCTTAGACATACATGACTTAAAAAAACTTAATCGGAAATGGAGAGATGTATAATTCCTGACTCAAGGTAAAGAGCTGTAGAACACAGCTCAGGGCCCCAAATCTTCAAAGGTAAGACTTAAAGCTCACTGCTACACACACAAATTCCACCTAAATCAATGAGGGGATCTTTTCCAACAGGAAAAGTCTTTCTGACCTTCTGAGGTGGTGACCAAGGTACCAGAAGGCAGTCTCTGAAGTGGCCTAGCAACTGGCTCTTCTCTGCCTGGTCCTACTAGGACATATCTGAATTGCTCTCACATACTGTTGCCTAAGATTATTGACTACCTGGCCCAAGACTAACTCAGGGGAGGCTGGGTTGTCTATAAGAACAGAGAACTACACAACATCCTAAAACAAACTGAATCAGTAGTATAAACTCCCCAAGAAAGTTCCAGGCCCAAGCGACTTTACCAAGAAGCTCCACCAAACATCAAGGGATGAGATGATTATAACTTTAAATGTTCTCCTAGAAAAGAGTGGAAGGGAGATAGCACAGTGTCCACGGGGCTGTTACGTATCACTACTACTATAGCAAAGACCTGTATAGTGCTTACTAAGTATGAAGTATTATAGATTTATTTATATTTACTCATTCAGAAGTCAAGCTTGGCAAATTGTGAAATGCAAGATTAAAGCCAGGCAGACATCCTGCACATAAGACGGAAGGATATGCTCTAAAGAGAATACTAGTCCAGGAAAGACTGAGACTGGAGTTGCAAGCATCTTCAGGGAAACCTGGGGCTGGACAACTGTGCATATACTTGGAGAACAATGACACTAGACCCTTAATTATCATTACAGGCACAAAAATCCACTCCAGATAGAATATGTATCTAAACCCCCAAATGGACAAAATTATAGCATCTTTTGAAAGTTAACAAGCAGGATATCTTCATGACTCGTGACCAAACTCAAAATGTGTGACCTCTGTTCTCCAATAAGCAAGCAATTCTGCAGCAGACATAGCCAGGCACTCCCTAAATCATTCCGACACTGTCTACCTGGAGGAAGTTCAGATTCCAATGTTGAAGGCCCAGTCCCTAAAACTGCCTCTGACCTTCAGAGGGTCACATTAGCCCACATTATTTCTCCCATTTCTAACTAATTGGCTATAGTCTGTAGTTCCCTCAATGTTTGCTTTAGGTTCAATTAATTTGCTCAAGTAGCTCTCAGAGCTTAGAAAGGTAATTACAGGGCTATTATTAAGCCCATTACAAAGGCCATAGATGGAAGCGGCATGGGAAGGCATGACACTCCCATTCCTTCTCTGGGGCTCCCTCTCCAGAAAGCTCCATGTTTGGCTCCTCCGAAGTTCTCTGAGCTCTATCCTTTTGTCTTCCTGAAGACACTATATTACATAGGCATGACTGACTAAATCACTGGTCATGGGTGTCAATTTAACCATTAATCTTTCTCTACTTCTGGGAGCTTGGGGATGTGATGCTGACACCCTCAGATCCTGCCTATATCTTCCTGGTAGCCAAGCCCGATTGTGAAGCTACTTGGAGTTTGCCAGAAGTCAACACATTAGCACACAATGATACCATGCTTCAAAGAGTCTAAGGAATCTAGGAGCTGTGTGTCAGGAAGCCAACAAAGACCTAATATGTATTTCACAATATCATAATAAAAACAGGAAAGGAAAAGCCTTTTAAAAATTCGTATTCAGGATCATGCTTATATGATCTTACATACAGCAATGGTGTGAGCATGCATAAGACCCATGCAAACTCAAACAGAAAAATTCCACAGCATAGAACTAGGGAAATGGGCAGCAAGCCCCAACCTTAGCCCAAGAACTATTAGCATCTGATTACTACAGGGTGAGGGAGAGTTTATTTTCTTTAATGGAGAGACTCTGATAGACTGACTAGACTCCAGTGGATGAACCTGCACTGAGGGACATCTGGGCACACAACTCCATAGGCCTTAGCATATATGACAGAATGCATTAAATCCGGTGGAGGGCATATGGGGTGTGTGGACACAGGAGGGGGTATAAAGATGATTAAAATGTTTTATATGAAATGCATAAAAAGCCAACAAAAACATACAAAAAAAGATGACATGGAACATTCAGAAAACCCAGAATAAACAGTCATCTGTTATATAACACCCCGCCCCTGAAAAAAGCTGATACATAGGACCAGATTATAGTTTGAAAGTCCTCTTAGGAAGTCTTCCCTATTAAGGGACTGGAGAGATGGCTTGGCAGTTAAGGACACTGGCTGTTCTTGCAGAAGATCCAGGCTTGAATCCCAGCACCCACATGGCAGCTAACAACCATACATAACTGAGCCATCTCTCCAGCCCCACTGTCACTTTTTAAAGACTGAATTTTATGTGCATAAGTGTTTTGCCTGCATGTATGCAAGAGCTGTGTGCCTGGTGTCTTCAGAGGCCAGTGCTCTTAACCGCTGAGCCATCTCTCCAGCCCCCAATAAATATCTTTTAAAGTGTTCAATATCCTTAGCCATCAGGGAAATGCAAATTAAAACTATTTTCAAATTCTATCTCACCCCAGACACGATGGCTGCCATGAAAAACGGGAACAAGTGCTAGTGAAGATGCGGAGAAGGGAGCCCGTATTCACTGTTGGTAGAGGTGTAGACTGTACAACCACCGGGGAAATTGGCATGGTTTCTCAAACGACTAAAAATAGAACGATCAAATGATCCAGTAACAACATTCTTGGGCATATACCCAAAGGACTATATCCTACCACAGAGATACTTACACGCCCATGTTTCTTGCTGCTAAACTCACAATAGTAAGGAAGTAGAATCAGCCTAGATGTCCATCAAAAGATAAATAGATAATAAAAAATGAAATTTTATTCAGTCATAAAGAACAATGAACAGAAAAATGCAGGAAAATGAATGGATCTGTAAAGTATTAGATGAAGTAAAGCAACCCAGGCTCAGAAAAACAAACCCTTCATGTTCTCTCTCCCCATATACGGAGTCTAGCCGTTAGTCTTTATGTATGTGTATTTACATGGCATGTGGATATAGGTCCTAAAACTAGAAAAGGGACTCTGAAGGGGAAAAAGAGGCTTAAAGAAAGGGTGTGAGAGGACTGGGGAGAAGACTTAATGGGTAAGAGTGCTTACCCTGTAAGCATGAGGACCCAGCCGAATTTGAATCCCTAGCACCCACATTGAAAAGCCAGGCATGGCTGTGCGTTCCTGCAACCCCATTATTTGAAGGTGCAGACAGGTGGATCCCAAGAGCTCGTTGGCCAGCAGCCTAGCAGAGGTGAGCTTCCCATTCAGTGAGACTGTCTTAAGGCAATACGGCAGAAAGCAACAGAAGATACACACGGTCTTGCTCTGGCCTCCACACACATACGTGTACTACATACTCACGTGCAATATACACGTATATACAACATACACTAAAGAAAGAAAAGAAAAAGGGGGTGTGGAAAGGGGGAGGACAGTAGAATGCACGAGACATGAAAGTAGAAAGCGGGCTTAGAAAGGGTGAAGGGCGCAAATATGTGGGGGGTGGGGAGATGACACAGGGGAGAGGAGGAGGGAAGAGACCAACCAGAACAAAGTATGTACAAAAATGCTCCACTGAAACCTATCACTTGGTAATTTAAAAAGTCAACAAGTAGAAATAAATTTTAAAAAGAAATTGTGGCCAAAACTTTTATAAATCTGATGGGAAATATGAAACTCGAAACAAGATAAAGAAAACTCAATTTCTACAAGCATAAATGGATAAATGCTAAATTTTCTAACACATTTAAGTAAGTGAAGGGTCAGATAATGAAGAACCTCATTCCCACCCTGCAAATTACTAAATCTGGTGTGACACACTGTCCAGCTAAGTCACAAAAACTGGTGGTGTAGGACACAACCGTGACCAAACAGGGAGGAAACAGAAAGGGTACTCTGAGGACAGGCCACTCACACCCCTCATCTAAATAAAAGAGTAACACAGCCCCATAAAGCTGGCACAGAGTACCTTCTTAGGTCTGCTTATTTTTGCTAAATTAACTAAATACTTTTTAAAAATTACCTTGTTTTGGGGCTGGAGATCTGGGTTAGTGCTTAAGAGCACTGGCTGTTTTTGCAGAGGACCAGGTTCAATTCCTAGCACCCACATGGCAGTTAACAACCATCCATAACTCCAGTTCTGATGCCTTCTTCTGACCTCCATGAGCATTGTACAACATGGGCGCACTTACATACAGGCAGACAATACAGTCATACACATAAAATAGTAATTGAAAAAAATTACCTTGTTTTTACCAATCACAGCAAGGATTATACGTGGGGGCTGGGAGATGGCTCAGCATTTAGAAGTGCTTACCGATCTATCAGAGAGCCACTGTCCTTGAATGATGAAAACGTGGCCTTATATCCTGCTCACTATCAGGAATAGTTTCATCTTCGTTAACATCACCTTAAGTAGGATAATATCTCTATCTGAGTACTTCATGCCATTCACTAACAGGAATCACCTTAGGAAGATGCCTCATGAATACATCTTTGTATAGTGGCTGCTCAGCCAAAGTGAGCCGGAGTTCACAGGCTTCCAAAGCTACATTTTCATCTTGGTCTTGAGTCCTCTGTAGCATGTACTCCACTATATTATGCATGTGAGGAAGGAGGCGATCCATTCTAACTTCAAGCAACATCACAAGTGCCCGGCACACGTTTTCCGTACCTCTGGTTCTTCATCACCAGCCAGTGCAAAGAGATTCTCAATGAACGAATCGTTGTGCGACATCAGAGCTTGAGTCCGACTGATGATAAACTGATCGACACATGCAACACCATGAGACCTTATTTTGGGACTACTGTGCTTGAAAAATTGTAAAAATTTGGGACTCATGATGTTGAGAGGATGATCTAAAACATCACTATCTAAAATCTCTGCAGAATCTTCACATATCTTCTTGAAGGGCTCCAAATGCTCCCTTACGGGTGTTGTAATCTTCAGAATCCAACAGGCTACAGAGTTTTGGTAAGAGATCAGGCCTATTCTGCAATTCTCCTTTGGAGGCTATGGTTATAATTAAAATACCAACTGTGGCTCTGATCAGAGGAGAGGAGTCACCAGTATTATTTAAACATTCACTTTAAATAAAGTCTGTTACACCATTTGGAAAGTTCTGAAAATGTGCTTTCACATTATTCTTCAAGATCAGACCACTCAGTGATCTTGTGGGTTCATCTTCAGATTTTAATTTTGTAAGAACAAAAATCAAATAGTTGTTAAAATCTGGATATTGATTGAGTTGTTTCAGTTTCTAGAATTGTTGCACAGTCCTCTGGATGGTGGTGTCTGGGTACTGGGACTCCTTCAGCAGCTGCAGGATTTGCTGAAGCCCTTGCTCGTCAGGTTTCCACTCATACTCCATCTTGGTTTGTGAGGCCCACACCATCCCAGAGGCCTCCAGCGCTTGAGCCTTCTGCACCTACATCAGCCAGCTCACAAACACCTGTAACTCCAACTCCAAGGGATTAATATTGCCTTCTGGACTCTGAACACCTGCACATACACAGGAGTGCGCGCACGCATGCACACACACACACACGCGCACGCACACACACACACTCACTCACAAATTTTTTAAAAAGGATTATATAAGAATAATTTCTAAACAATAACAACAACAAAACTCCCCTTAGTTTTATGCTCTGTTCTGATGAATTTTTCAGAAAACATTGCAAGGAAAAGGGGAGCTAGGGCATGGAGAGTTTGCTGTGACACGCTAGCTAACATCATACAACAAATTCTTAAAGTGCTTCTCACATCTGTATTTTATTAAGTTTTGGAACTTATTTCTTCCTGTTCACCTACTGTGGGGGTGTGTAGCATGTTTCACAGAAGAATTTAATGCAAAAGTCAGTTATAATTTATAAAGAGTCATTTTAAAAAGTTAAGTTTTCATAACAATATATTAGTTCTTACATGGCAAAGTCCAGGGTTCACCTGTCAACTTAGGACACATTTAGCAAGCCAAATTTCAGGCCATGAACACATTTTGAGAATCTTAATGTAATCACAAGTCTCACCAGCATATTCAGATAAACAGACGTGCAGGTGCAACCCTGGGGCTGCGAGTGATGGAGAACATGGCTCAGCAGTGGGCACTAGCAGGACTGGCGGCCACCGAGTCGGGTGCTGTGGAGTGGGAACAGGGCAGCAGTCTTCTTGACCTCCTGGAAGCTCCAGTGCATCTGCTGCACCTCGGCCCTGTGTTGTGCCCGTGTGCAGCTCAGCTCCTGCTGGAGGTGTTCATTGGTCAGGGAGCTGGAAGATGATCAGGGGATAACTACTAAGACCCTCCCAGCATCCTGCCTACTGATGTACCTCCGTAATGCTGCCACTACTGCCACAGCCTGGCTCTAAGTCCACTAACACAAAGGCATCACTGACCCTGGCCCTGACCAGGCTCTCTTACTCACAGCAGTGCCAAGGCCACCACTTGCCCGTGGTCCCATTACCTCCCACTTACTGTCTGCTCTCCCTGTGTCTGGCCCTTCCACACCTTACACTGGACCCAACCTGACCCCTTGGCTTGAGTAAGCACTTGTAGGCACGGCTAGCCACTGTGAGCCAAGAATGGGAATAAACTGAAGAGATGGCAGATGGCTCCTTTGATATGTCACAGTTCAGTAACAAGCCAATGAAAATCTTATGGCTAGCAAAACCATATTCTGACTCTTAAAAAGCCCCACACTACAATGTTTCTAATTTCCAGTCATACATGGTTAATTGTGATGTGGCAACAGCAGAGTAGAAAGTTGAATTCTGAGGTACTAGCACATTTTTTACACACTGCCCTATTTCCACGGGTGGCCCTGATGAAGGATGTTTACAATATCACAAGATGAAGCAGAGCCACACTGACCTCTGCCACTTTTGCAGATGGCTGCCCCACTGACTAATCTACTAAGCAAGAGCTGGCCCTGGCTTTTTAGATCACAGACACAACTTCTGAGTAACATCAGAATGCACACCAGGGGCAAAAGCATGATCCACTGTCCTTAGAGTTCTGTACCTGTCCTGCCCACATCTAGGTGAGGGTGCTGGGTACACAACCACCACCACTAGATGTACCACAGGTGCCTGTTGGATTGCAGGGTACTGCCTTGCCTGTCCCTGTCCTGGCCCCTAACAGTGACCCAGATCTGGTCCTTCCATTCCTCTCTACTGAGTCTCAGCTCAGTCTCTTCTGCCAAAAGCCTTCCCTTCCGCCAGTGTAACCCAGGCCTATAATGGGCCCATGAGGTCAGTGGCCTGGAAAGCCTTAAAGGATAGGCTTGGCTTAGCTTGACCCTAAATGCAGGGGAAAGTGTGGTCACCCAGCAGTAAAGCAATGAAAGAAAGGGTCAGAGAGGAGGAAGGGCGGTATCGAGAGCAACGACTATAGGTGTGCCCTCCCCATTAGAGGGCCAGAAGCTAGAGCTCCCCTCGTGATCTGTCCCCATCATTCAAGTGCTTGCCTCCTTCCCAGAGAAAACTTCCTCTCTTCCCTCAGCAAAAACATATTTGTCTGAATAAAAGTAAGGCTCTGCCTTGCCCACCCCCATGTTCCCAGTCCCCTTGTCACTAATCATACAGCAGGAAGTTGAAGTATAATCTCCACATTTCTAAGTGAATCTCCATGAACTGTAAT
Organism: Nannospalax galili; assembly: GCF_000622305.1. NCBI lineage: Eukaryota > Metazoa > Chordata > Mammalia > Rodentia > Spalacidae > Nannospalax > Nannospalax galili. Next base: position 442,508 of record NW_008355380.1, on the reverse strand, counting down.
GAATGGGCAAATATGTGCCACAGGAACCATGAACCAGGGGAACAGGACACTGTACTATGCATACCTCACCATCGCTTACATGCCCTTATCCATCAGATCCCCTGGTCACACCTCCTGGTCCATACCTCAGGGTGCTCACCTCACCTCACCTCACCTCATATCACCTCCTCATATCACCTCCTCATCTCACCTTACCTCACCTCCTCACCTCCTCACCTCACCTCCTCACCTCCTCACCTCCTCCCCTCCCCTCCTCCCCTCCCCCCCCCCCCTCCCCCCCCCTCCCTCCCTCCCCCCCCCCCCTCCCCCCCCCTCCCTCCCTCCCCCCCCCCCCTCCCCCCCCCTCCCTCCCTCCCCCCCCCCCCTCCCCCCCCCTCCCTCCCTCCCCCCCCCCCCTCCCCCCCCCTCCCTCCCTCCCCCCCCCCCCTCCCCCCCCCTCCCTCCCTCCCCCCCCCCCCTCCCCCCCCCTCCCTCCCTCCCCCCCCCCCCTCCCCCCCCCTCCCTCCCTCCCCCCCCCCCCTCCCCCCCCCTCCCTCCCTCCCCCCCCCCCCTCCCCCCCCCTCCCTCCCTCCCCCCCCCCCCTCCCCCCCCCTCCCTCCCTCCCCCCCCCCCCTCCCCCCCCCTCCCTCCCTCCCCCCCCCCCCTCCCCCCCCCTCCCTCCCTCCCCCCCCCCCCTCCCCCCCCCTCCCTCCCTCCCCCCCCCCCCTCCCCCCCCCTCCCTCCCTCCCCCCCCCCCCTCCCCCCCCCTCCCTCCCTCCCCCCCCCCCCTCCCCCCCCCTCCCTCCCTCCCCCCCCCCCCTCCCCCCCCCTCCCTCCCTCCCCCCCCCCCCTCCCCCCCCCTCCTCCCCTCCTCCCCTCACCTCCTCACCTCACCTCCTCACCTCCTCACCTCACCTCCTCACCTCACCTCCTCACCCCCTCACCTCCCCTCCCCCCCCCCCCCCCCCCTCCCCCCCCCTCCCTCCCTCCCCCCCCCCCCTCCCCCCCCCTCCCTCCCTCCCCCCCCCCCCTCCCCCCCCCTCCCTCCCTCCCCCCCCCCCCTCCCCCCCCCTCCCTCCCTCCCCCCCCCCCCTCCCCCCCCCTCCCTCCCTCCCCCCCCCCCCTCCCCCCCCCTCCCTCCCTCCCCCCCCCCCCTCCCCCCCCCTCCCTCCCTCCCCCCCCCCCCTCCCCCCCCCTCCCTCCCTCCCCCCCCCCCCTCCCCCCCCCTCCCTCCCTCCCCCCCCCCCCTCCCCCCCCCTCCCTCCCTCCCCCCCCCCCCTCCCCCCCCCTCCCTCCCTCCCCCCCCCCCCTCCCCCCCCCTCCCTCCCTCCCCCCCCCCCCTCCCCCCCCCTCCCTCCCTCCCCCCCCCCCCTCCCCCCCCCTCCCTCCCTCCCCCCCCCCCCTCCCCCCCCCTCCCTCCCTCCCCCCCCCCCCTCCCCCCCCCTCCCTCCCTCCCCCCCCCCCCTCCCCCCCCCTCCCTCCCTCCCCCCCCCCCCTCCCCCCCCCTCCCTCCCTCCCCCCCCCCCCTCCCCCCCCCTCCCTCCCTCCCCCCCCCCCCTCCCCCCCCCTCCCTCCCTCCCCCCCCCCCCTCCCCCCCCCTCCCTCCCTCCCCCCCCCCCCTCCCCCCCCCTCCCTCCCTCCCCCCCCCCCCTCCCCCCCCCTCCCTCCCTCCCCCCCCCCCCTCCCCCCCCCTCCCTCCCTCCCCCCCCCCCCTCCCCCCCCCTCCCTCCCTCCCCCCCCCCCCTCCCCCCCCCTCCCTCCCTCCCCCCCCCCCCTCCCCCCCCCCCCCCCTCCTCCCCTCCCCCCCTCCCCCCCTCCCCTCCTCCCCTCCCCTCCCCCCCTCCTCCCCTCCTCACCTCACCTCCTCACCTCCTCACCTCCTCACCTCCTCACCTCCTCACCTCACCTCACCTCACCTCATCTCACCACCTCACCTCACCTCACCATCACTTCAGGATGCCATACCTCAAGGTTGTCCATACCTCAAGGCATTCAACTCAGGTTCTATACCTCAGGATCCACACCTTAGGGTGCTCACCTCAGGGTTCTTACTTCAGGGTCCACACCTCAGAGTTTATACTTCAAGGTGCTCACCTCAGGATCTATACCTCAGTGTGCTCATCCCAGGGTCCACATTTTAGGGTGCTTACATCAGGGTTCTCATTTCAGGGTCCACAGCTCACTGTGCTCACCTGTCTATCCCTCAAGGTGCTTACTTCAGAGTCTATACTTCAGGGTACTTAGCTCAGAGTCTGTACCTTAGGGTGCTCCTTTCAGTGTCTATATCTCAGTGTGTTCACCTCAGGGTGCTTATCTCAGGATCCACATATCAGGGTGCTTACCTCAGGGTCTACATCTCAGGAGCCATACTTCCCAGTCTATACAGGTGCCATGTCTCAGAGTCATCATTATACCTCATTTTTCACCAAGATATTCAGAGATGTTCTAAGTAACATGGTGATGCATGTGGGTCTTAGACACCAATACCTGAGAAGTTCTGCTAGCTCTTTATGTCCCTCACCCCATGCCTCAGCCTCCCCCTGTGCCCTAGTCAGGCAGGGACCTGTGACTCTCTTGCAGCATCTGGGTGAGCTCCTGGTTCTTGTCATAGTGCTCCAAGTGCTGCTTCAGCTCCACAGCCTCCCCAGAGAGCTGCTTCGTACTCCTGAAGTCCTGAAGGAGGAAAAGTGGCAGCATTACATAGTCATGCTCACACACTTTGACCATTATAGTTTAAACTGAAGCCAGAAAAAGGTCAGAGATTCAAAGGTGACAGTGAGTGGTGTCAAGGCAACACTTGTCTCCCTTTATGGGGCTAAAGCTGATATCCATGAACAGCTACACCCCCATGTGGAGGCAAAAGTTGATGACAGACATGGGCCTGGCACCAGCAGAAGACTCCTCTACTGGCTCTGTCTGCAGACTCATCCTTGAACAGGAGGCAAACCGTGCCCCTGAGGGAGCTGGCTTCTCAGGGAGAAAACAGTGTAACACCTGTGGCAGTCACATATCTCTGATGTACTCATTGATTCCTATCCATCAGTGCCAGAGCATGTGTTCCCCTTCCATCCATATGACTCTTGTTTCTTTACGGTTTCCAGCTCGAGGGAAAGATACTTCACTTACCAGTTCCCTAAATCTGAACAAGGGATACAAATAAAGCCATATGTAGACACGCTGCTCTATAGTATCAGAAAAAAGAAGAAAACCAGAAAGTAAAGTTGTGGCAAAGGATGACATTGACACTGACTTCTTACCAAACAATAGTGCACAAGCCATCTGTGATGATTTGAGACAGGATGACAGCCTTTCTAAGGGACTCTGGGAAGACAGCAGTGGCATCAAGAGTAGCTAGATGAAAACCAGAACTTCAGGAGAATCTCAAGCCCTTAAGCCAAGGGATTGGACCAAGCCCCTGAGGTATAATAGTATATGGTGTCTGTGTCTATGGGGGAGCATCACTCATTACTGGGGCATCTGACAGATATGAGAACAAGAGGTCCCAGGTATCCCATTTTCCCTGAGACTATAGTGAACATAGGGAAGGGTTCCCCTTTTCAGTGAGGGAGACCAGGTGTCCCATGCAGTCTAAGGAGCTGCCAGACCAGCTACCTCTGAACAGGGCCTGTATTAGGAAAAATAGTTGCTACAGAGAAAGGTTGAGCAAAACAAGGCAACAGAAACCAGGAAGCAAAGCCTAGAAATTCCCAGAAGGAGGCCACTGTGTTTCTGATCCATACAGTCAGAAAGGGTGCTATGATCTGTCTTCCTGAAATCCTGGAGAACAACTTTCATGTAAAATGAATGACAGAAAGGTCCTGGACTCACTGAAACAGTGAGAGGAATCTCAGTCTCTGAGAACCAGTTCTACAGAGCAGAACAAACCCCCACCCACCATTTCAAAATGAGCAAAGATAAACAGGAAATGACACAAGAAATAATAAAGAGCAACCTGAGCCAGATTATAGAATGCCAGAAAACTCGGGCTAGAATTCGCAGTAAAGAAAGACAGTCACACTGCAAGTGAAGGCCAGGCCGCTACAAGGAGTCAAGATCAAGAAAATACAAACTAATGTCTCAGAAAACCAAGATAAAAAAGGAAACAAAACAAAACGAAACCCCCTCTAATCTACAAAAAGAAAAAGAACATAAAGAACTCTTACCATTTAACCAAACACCATAATAAAAGTAAGCTGCAAGAGGTCTGAGCAGACACTTGGCCCCAGAGGCAGGCCTGGGTGGCACACTGTACCAGTGATGCTTCACATGGAAAAGGCTGTGGTATAGAAGACCTGGCAGGAGGCAGTTTCCTGGCCTTCGAGGTTTCTCCCGAGACTAGAGATATGTGTGTGTTCAACAATCTGCCCTCCTGAAACACAGATGACCACCTCAGGGTCTGAACTAGACTCTTCTTAAAGAGGTAAAAGAAAACAAAGAGAGATGAAAATTATCTAGACCTGAAAGAAATAGTAACCATGAGCAGCCCTTTAAGATACCTGCCTACCTAAGGGAATGGATTAAGAAACAAAATCCATCTCTTTGCTGTCTGCAAGAAACCCATCTCACCTTCAGGGGCAGGCACT
>NW_008355380.1:436105-437701 GCF_000622305.1 Nannospalax galili | reverse complement strand
TTAAGACACAGATTAACCCCAACTCAGTAATAGTAGGGGACTTCAATACTCGACTGTCTCCATTAGACAGGTCAGCTGGACAAAGAATAAACAGAGACGTCTGAATTCAATGATATCATACATTAAATGGACTTAACAGACATCTTTCAAATATTCCACCCAAGCACCAAAGAATATACTTTCTACTCAGCACCCCACGAAACATTTTCAAAAACTGACCACGTACTGGTCCACAAAACAAACCTCAACAAAACAAAAAAAATGAAATAATTCCATGCATTCTCTTGGACCACAAAGCAATAAAGCTCAAAATCGACACTGGACAAAGCCCTAGTCACTACACAAACTCAAGGTGATTGAACAACACACTCCTAAACAATGAGTGGGTCAAAGGAGAAATTAAGAAAGAAATAAAAGAATTCCTAGAATTCAACGAAAAGGACAATACAACACAACACAACCTCTGGGACACTTTAAAAGCAGTCCTAAGAGGGAAGTTTATAGCTCTAAGTGCCTACATTAAAAAATCAGAAAGAGCACAAATAAATGACCTGACACTGCAACTCAAGACACTTGAAAAGCAACAACAGATAAAACCCAAACCCAGCAGACAAGAAGTAACAAAAATCAGAGCAGAAATTAATGAAATAGAAACAAAGAAAACAATACAAAGGATCAATGAATCTAAGAGCTGGGTCTTTGAAAAGCTAACCAAGATAGACAGACCCTTAGCCCAGTTAACCAAAAGAAAGAAAGAGCAAATCCAAATCAACAAAAACAGAGATGAAAGGGGAAACATCACAACAGACATCCCAAAGATCCAGACCATTATAAGGGAGTATTTTAAAACTTATATGCTACTAAATCTGAAAATCTATTTTTTTGGTCTTTTTTGAGACAGGGTTTTCCTGTAGCCCCAGCTGGCCTGGAACTCACTATGCAGACCAGGCTGGCTGCAAACTCACAGAGATCCACCTGCCTCTGCCTCCCAAGTGCTGGGACTAAAGGCGTGCACCACCATGCCTGGCCTAAATCTGAAAATCTAAAAGAAATGGATGGATATCTGAAATCATGGGAATCACCAAAGTTAAACCAAGAAGAGATCAACAGTTTAAACAGACCTATAACATATAAGGAAATTGAAACAGTAATACAAAGCCTCACAACTAAAAGAAGCCCAGGCCCAGATGGATTTACAGCAGAATTCTACCAGGATTTTAAAAAAGACCTCCAATCAATACTACCTAAATTATTCAAAACTATAGAAACAGAGGGAGAACTCCCAAAGTCCTTCTATGAAGCCAGCATCATTCTAATATCCAAAACCGGGTAAAGACACAACCAAAAAAGAAAACTATAGACCCATATCCTTAATGAACATAGACGCAAAAAGTCTTAATAAAATACTTGCAAATCACATAAGACACACATCAAAAAGATCATTCACCATGATCAAGTAGGCTTTATCCCAAAGATGCAGGGCTGGTTCAATATATGCCAAGTCAATAAAGGTCATTAATCATATAAATGGACTCAAACACAAAAACCACATTGTCATCTCAATAGATGTAGAAAAGGCTTCTGAGAAAATTCAGC
>NW_008355380.1:433952-436079 GCF_000622305.1 Nannospalax galili | reverse complement strand
CTTCCATTCAAATTGCAGTAAAAAAAATATCTTGGAATAAATCTGACCAAAGACACCAAAGAGCTCTACAATCAAAATTTTAAATCATTAAGAAAGAGAAGGAGGAAGACACCAGGACATGGAAGGACCTCCCATGATCATGAATTGGAAGAATTAATATTGCAAAATCAAACATCTTATCAAAAGAAATAAAAAGATTCAATGCAATCCCAATCAAAATTCCCATGACATATGTCACAAAATTAGAAAAAAAAAATCCTTAAATTCATATGGAAGCACAAAAGACTCCAGATAACCAAAGCAATCCTGAGCACAAAGAGCAAAGCTAGTGGGATTACTATACCAGATCTCAAAGTATACTACAGAGATATAGTCATAAAAATAGCATGGTACTGGCACAAAAATAGACACATAGATCAATGGAACATCATTGAAGATCCAACCCCAGTACATACAATTTCAGCCACCTGATTATTTGACAAAGGTGCCAAGAACACACAATGGAGGAAAGACAGCACCTTCAACAAATGGTGCTGGCAAAACTGGATCACCACCTGTAGAAGAATGAAACTAGATCCTTACCTTTCAATAGAGATCCTTATTTTTTGCCGTACACAAAAGTCAACTCCAAATAGATCAAAAACCTCAAAGTGAAACTGGAGACCCTGAAACTATTATAAGAAAATATTGGCAATAATTTACAAGATATATGTGTAGGAAAAGTTTAATTAAATCAGATAGAAGTTGCTCAGGAATTAAGGTCAGCAATGAATAAGTGGGGCCTCATTAAACTAAATGCTTCTGTGCAGCGAAAGAAGCAGACAAAAAAGTGAAAAGAAAACTAACAGAATGCGAAAAAATCTTCATCAATGACACATATGACAGAGGTTTAACATCCAGAATATATAAAGAATTCATAAAACAAAGACTTGAGAAACCAAATGACCCAATTAAAAGGTGGGCTAAAGATCTAAACAGAGAGTTCTCAAAGGAAGAAATAAACATAGCTAAGAAACAGCTCAAAAACTGTTCAACATTGTTAGTAATTAGGGAAACACAAATTAAAACCACCCTAAAATATCAACCTTTCCCCAATCAGACTGGCTAGGATCAAGAGAACAAATGATACCAAATGCTGGCAAGGATGTGGAGAAAGGGGAACGCTCATTCACGGCTGGTGGGATTGCAAATTCGTGCAACCTTTATGGAACGCAGTGTGGAGAACTCTTAAAAAACTAAAAATGAACCTACCACATGACCCAGTTATACCACTCCATGGCATATACCCAAAGGACTCATCCTATTGCAGAGACACTTGAACAACCATGTTTGTTGCTGCTCTTTTCACAATAGCTAAGAGATGGACGCAACCTAGGTGGTCCCCCAACTGATAATGGATAATGAAAATGTGATACATTTACACAATGGAGTTGTACTCGGCACTAAGGAAAAATGAAACAATAAAATTTTCAGGTAAATGATTGGAACTAGAAACTGTTAGGCTTAGTGAAGTAACACAGACTCAGAAAAACAAACGACATATGTTCTCCCTCATATGTGGATCCTAGCACCAAATCTTTTTAAATTCCAGGTACTTTTAATAAGATGATGCTATACAGAAGTCCCTTCTGCATGAAATAACTACCATCATCACGACTTCAGCTGAGCCTGATTGCTAAACATCATCACAATTGGGTTGAACTCATTCATTAAAAGAGGGCCAAGCAGGGACCCTCACCAGAGTAGCCAGCTACTCTTCCCAACTGTATGTAATTTGGCCCTAATCACACATGGCCTCCCGGATTTGGGGATGGTTAAAGTATATAATCTGGGGAAGGCTAGGAAGAGAAGGCATGACCCATGTTGGGTAAAGGCTTTCCAGTGTGCATACCCTCAGGTCATACATACACCTCAGCAACCCCTCAGTTATCTCAGTAAGTAAGCTAAATAAATTCATTGGTTCCCCAGTAAAATTTAAATCAAACATTGGCTTGATACTAGAACCTTAAAAGGGAATAAGTATTGCTTAGCATACTCAGGAAAAGAAGTCTCACAACAGATGAAGCGTTTATTTGTTAATGCTAATATGTTTCATGATTAGTTAATGAGAATGAGAATACAAATGAT
>NW_008355380.1:418255-433062 GCF_000622305.1 Nannospalax galili | reverse complement strand
TTTAATAAGGTGATGCTATATAGCAGTCCCTTCTTCATGAAATAATTACCATCATCACGACTTCGGCTGAGCCTGTTAGCTAAACATAGTCACAATTGGGCTTGTTGACGGTTGTGTTCATTCATTAAAGGAGTGCCAAGCAGGGTCACTGGACCCTCACTTGAATACCCAGCCACTCTTCCCAACCACACTTTTAGCTAACTAGTCCAGCCTTGCAAAACAAAAGAAGAATGTGGAAGAACCCAATAGAGGGATGCTTTTGGAAGCCCTTGTCAAGAAACTGCAGTGGACTCTCATATGAACATTTGAAAATTGCCATGTTCTGACTTTTTTCTAGTTCCCTGTAATTACTCTTGCCTTTACTTCTCCTTCACATCCCCTAGTCATGATTCAAGGACTTTCTTTTCCCCCTGGAGATAAGAGTTACGCAATTTGGGAATCTTTTAGATAGATCCACTAAAGGGGTACTCCAATTGCCTTACCCTGCATCCCTGTTCAGCATGGAAGAAGCCAGAGCGGTCTGCATCCTGATTCCCTATTGGCAATTTGGGTAGCCTCTTCAGAGGATGGTGTGATAAGAATAGGAGGTAGGAATTGTCTAGGCAGTTAGGGTAAAAAGACCCCAAAGAAAAGTAGGCAGTTTTTGGTTAAAAGTCAAAATGTCCTTGGGCCTCTTAGCAACATACTCTGTTCCAAAGGGCAAAAATGTCAAAAGTATTTGGGAGTTTGTATCCAGTCCTTAAAATATTTTAGGGATACCTCTTCAGAAGGGGGAATATTAGAGTAGCCATAAACCCCATTTAAAAAAAAAAAAGTTACCTGCTTGCTTAAGAGGCAAAAGAGTCCAGACCTTGATGGCAGTGGAAGCAGCCACGTGAACAGATCCCTGCACACTCCGCCCCAGAACTGGATAGGAGCTCCAGACCCACTCAGGCAGTGCTTACTACTTCCAATTTTTGGCATAAAGTGGTTTAGAACAAAGTCTATTCCATATGTGCATAAGCACTTGAATTTCACCAAATAGTATCACACATAAGCTAAACTCACCAGCGATCTGCAAAGTTAATGCAGCTGAAGTGTCTGCATTTTTTACTTCTTTTTTCCTGCTAACCAGAGAGATTTTAAGTGACTATTCTCCTCCAAAGATTTGTCTAAATGTTGTCTCAAGGTGTCCTAAAGGCACAGGGAACAAATGTAGACAAGTTATATTCAGTAAACATATTTAGAGAAAGTAATGAAATTGTACAATCACCACAAATGCAAGTTTCCCTTTTCATAATGCAAAAGAATCAAGAATTACATTAGCATACTCCCCAACCAGCAGGCCTTCCCAGTCTGACCCACTGGAAGGGGGAAGTGACCATAAAGGGGGGAGGGTGTGCGCCATAGGAATCTAGATCCCATACTAGAGGAGTAGCTGCTGGTAGCTGGTGGGGCCTCTCCCTCCATGAGGATCCTGTTGTCATGTGCATCTCCGTGGCTTCTGTACTGTTCTATGGTACTGATGTCCTTCCTTCAGGAATGTCATTATGACTTAGCTCCTCAGTCTACAGATGGGGGGAATCTCATTATCTATGCCCTATCACAGGCAGGAACTGAGGCCTGGGCCCCTTGGTATCCTCAAAGGCAGAGAAAATGCTGAGCACATGTTGGAGTATTAAGATAAGACAGAGATCAAGGCTACCATTAGAGCCAATAACGGCAGATGTTGCCAAGGCACTGCAATTGGCAGGCTCCTGCTGACAGGTGAGCCATGCAGGTCGCCTGCAGTTAAAGTCAGGGTTTCCATAGATCTGTGTCCACCTGCCTGCAGCTCAGGTACCAGCAGGCATACTCAGAAGGGTCTGAGTTCTGGTCAGGCTCCCTTTCACTAACGGCAGGGTACGGGAGTGAGCACTCACATCTGGCCAAGATCTAAGCCCAGATTCGAGGAAACTGCTGAAATTATTCTATATGAGGCAAGCCTACTCTTGCCACATGCATATGACCACCAGACCCTGATGCCTCCTGTTAAAGTTTGACTGCAAGACCCAAGACCTTTCCTTCAACTGCAGCTTCCAAATCTTTCAAAGCACCTCCTGCAAACAGACAGGAAACTTCAGCCTGTTCTTGTTAAGTGTGTTGGCTCATGGCTCACTGTGAGGTAAGGTACTAGATAACCACAGAACAGAGCAGAGGGTCAGTACTTGCTCTGGTAGATGTACTGGTAGGTAGCTCTGCAATCCAACTCCTCTGCCTTTGATGTAACCATTAGCATGGACTTAAAGAAGTGAAAATACCTCAATACTTTCAATACAACACAACCCCACAAAGATCAGTTTGCCAAGTCCAAGTTCATGGTTCCTTGAGCACCACCTGGTGTCAGAGAGTCCCTCAGACTCAAACAGGACCATCAAACTTTGCCTGGTTGGTACAGACTGATGCAGGGACCACAGATCATCCAGGTAATTGGAATCTCTTATGGAAGGAGCAAAGATTGCCTCAAGCCTGGCTCATTCCTTCTTCCCACATCTTTTCCATCCAGAGTCTCTGAGAAGAGCACACCAGACAGAATGGGGACAACCAGCACCAATGTCATCACTGGTTCACTGATTCTATGGGGCCTGGTCATAGAAGTCAGGCAGATCCCTGGAGGAAGCAGATCCCAATGGGGAAGACTGCATGGCCCTGGAGCAGCAAGAGGGAACACACAGGGTGAGCCCAGTGGTGGCTGAGGGGCAGTACAGAAGCAGGGCTGTCCTCGTTCTGTAAGATCAGACCTTTATCTTCCCCCATCCCATGAACAAAAAGAAATGGCAAAGAGCACAGCTCAGCAGCTCCCTCCGTGTGCTGTTCAGCTCTGCTGTCATCTTGCTCACCGTCGTGGTGTACTGCTGTTGCTGCTCAGAAAGGCGGCTTTGCAGAGACCTATTTTCAAGGGTCAGGTGGCTAATGCCTTCCTGTTCACGTAATGAATTGTCCTGAGCTACTGTGAACTCTTGAACAGATGACAAGATGTGCCTGGCTTGAGCTGGGGGTTAAAAGGAAATAATGTTAATGTATTATAGCTTAAGAATGGAATATAAAGAAAACATGTTCACTACATAGTTATGTGCCTTGTAAACAGGGTACAGATGGAAACAGAGACACTGGCACCTTGAGATCACTTTCTTGGCTTCACATGTAGTCACCGGCAGGGTGGAGAATGGAAATGGCTTTTAGTCTAGAAAAACAGCAACTCCCAAGCGAAGGCTGTACATGCTAAGAAGCCATATCAGGAACATGGAGTGAATGCACAACAGCTTGGGCTGCCACCCACAACCTGCCAACTCCAAGATAGTCGTCATGGCTACCATAGACCACTCCTGATACAGCAGGCCGCTGCCCCTGATCATGGAGTAGATGTACCATGAGGATGCAGTGCTACAGCTCCCAGGGTCCTTATCCAGAAACAGCTAAGGGCCACAATTCTGAGGGGAGTGGTCAGTAGCCATGGCAGGCTTAGGCAGCTCAGTGCTGATGTGCTCCCAAGAACACTAACAAGCAGCCAGGCTGCCAGGGAAAGAGGCCAAAGCATGGGTTCAGAGTACAACACTGGATGAGGGACCCTGGCATACTTCTACCCTGGTTTCCCAGTTTGCAGAAGCAAAGAGATGTGAGTCCTCTCTAAGAAAGACAACCCTGTTGAACTCTGAAAATCTATCCTAAAGATCTTTGAAACTAGGGTCCTGAACACAACCAGAGGCACACAGAAGAACAGAAGACAGCAGCTGGTCTCCCAACCTTCTAAATGCTCATAAGAAGACAGAGTAATCAGAGCCCAACATTGGTAGCACTGACAGGTGGTAGGCCACAGCCACAAAGCACCTTAGCCTCCATAAAAGCTGAGTCTAGAGAGAAGACAGGCAGAGACTGTAGGGAGGACAGTGAGGAACCATGACAGAGGATCTCAGTTACCTAGCACTCGGGCAATTATCTAATCCTCTGGAGCCCCAGGTGGTGTAAATTCTGAGAGAGTCAAACACAGCAGGTGAGCAGCATCTGCCAACAGATGCTGCCAGAACTCACCCAGGAATGCCTCATTGCCATGCAGAGACCCACTGCCACTCGAGTACCTGTTTATCAGGTCGAGGAGCGCCTCCAGGAGTGCCACTTCTAGGGCAGGCCTCTGCCCAGGCACGGCTGCCAAGCACTGTTTAGGAGACAGCTATGTTGAAGACATAAAAAGACTGGCTTTCAGTTGGCAGCTCACTGCAGAAAATAGATTTCTAACAATAACATGCCAGGGTCTCAAATGTATGTCTCCCACAATAGAAGAAATCCATGCCCACGGGGTCACAGCCTTGAGCTGAGAGGTCGGGGCACCTGCCTCAGGGGTACCCATGTGTGATGCTAGTCTCTCTCAAGGCTAGCACAGCACAGCACCACACTTCTCTAGTCACAGGCATTAGCCTACTTTCTCCAGCATGATCCAGAAAGTTCAGCAGTGACCTTACCTGTGGCCCAAAACCACCAGGGTATGATAAATGTTACTAGCTTCCCTTGTTTTAGCCTTGGGTCCAGCTCAGGACCAGAGAGCCAACCAACTTGAAGCTCTTCCAACTCCCAGGCCAAAGGGCTCTACAGCCCAGACTTTCCCTGTTTCATTTTACCCGGCTCCTGCATCTGCACCTGCCCCATCCTGCTCCAGCTGCTGTGAGTCAGTACTGACTGTTCTCATCTTGGTGGATCTTGTTCATGTCTCAGCCTCCAACTGGATCAGCTGGTTGCTATGAGACAATACGGTTCTCAGGGCCTCCAGATCCCTCTGAGGATATGAGAATTCTTAAGCCCTCAACAGGATGAAACCTTCGGAAAACCACAAAATGCACTGATGGTCACTGATGGTTCTTAGCAGGCCATAAAGTATGATTCCAAATTTGGAGACAAACATAAATATGGGGAAATGACCCCTATTATGTAGCTGTGCTTACCTCTGAGAACAAAGCGTTGCAGGGACCAGTGGAACATGAGATCAAGAGCCAAGGAAGTTATTTAAAAGCAACTAATTACGGGGTCACAGACTGAAAATGCAAGGTGAGGCTTGCTCTAAAGCACATTCAGTGGAAATGAGGCAGGGCTCCAGCTAATGACCCTTCTGCTCCCCAGCTCACCACCCTGGTGTCACTTGTGCCATGAGATGTCCTCTTTTCAGTCTCTAAAGCCTCAGAGTGAGACGAGGTCACCTGACTGTGACCCTCCAAGCCATCCTGTCTGCTCAGACTGTCCTCCAGGCTGATAGGCCCATCGGCCCTCTCCAGGCACCTCAGGTACTCTCTGTCTGAAGGCACCTGGAATCTCCCCCAGGCATCCTTCGTTTCCTATACTTTTCAGGAACAGGCAAAGGAGTTAATATTTTTTGTGATGATAAACTTAACTTCTGAGACGATGAAACACAGTCTTCAACATCCACAGAGTCTATAATACAGAGAGCGAGCAGAGCACTCTTTAGACTGAATTCTCTGAAACTTCAAGGCTACGATAATTTTAACATGAATATATGTTCGTATAAACACATGCAACATATGTATTCCACACTCTGATACAAAGATACATAATGGGAGGAGGTGGGAGGTGGAAGGAGGGAGGGATTCAACACGGACTTTGGAGGAGCCTGGATGAAGCAGATAGGATATATCCTTGTTGAGAAGTGGCAGACTTCTAGAAGTGCTCACTCCCCAGCATTTCACAGACTACGCTTCAGCAAGTACCGTTTACATTATACACAGGCATTTCCAAGAGGTCAAACATGAGTTGTGGTGGTCAACTGACATGGAGCTCCTCTGCATCGCCTGACTAAGAACTTTCTGGAAAGGTTAGACATTCCCTTGTCCAGGAAGGGCAATGAAGTGGGGGAGGCAGTGAACAGGAGTACGGACCCTGGCCTAATCATAGTCCAGAACTCAGAACAGTCACACCACCTGATCATGCTACCTCTGAAGTCCTCATAAATGTGACCTAAGCAAGCCCCCGAAGGTAGCAGGTTTGTGTAGGTTTTTTGATACTTGCACATCATAGATGCAGATGATACTCAGTTAACTTACTATTTCTCATATTTGGTATCAAAAATGTAGCTAGTATCATAACCTGGACCTGTGCACTTAGAAGAAAGTGTGGCTGTGAGGGTCAAGGAGGACAGGGAGAAGAATAAGAGGCAGAAGATGAATGTATGTGCACAGTGGAAAAATACCAAGTAATCTACAGATCAGCAGTCTAAAATATGAGGGGATGGTAAATTTTTTTTGAGACAGGATGCCCTGTAGTACAGCTGACCTGGAGTTCACTATGTAGACCAGGCTGGTCTCAATCTCACAGAGATATGCCTGCCTCTGTCTCACAAGTGCTGTGATTAAAGGTGTGCATCACCATATGCAGCTTGGATGGTAAGTTTTAACGAGCTACATTCTTTCCAAAGACATTTTAGAATTTCCAATGCCACATGCAGATCAACAGGAGAAAGCTCAGAGAAGAGCAAACACTGTGAAGAGTGTGTGACTACTTAGAAAGGCCCTGGCGGGATTCTGCGTTCACCTGGATGAGAAGGAGAGCGGGTGTGCTGCATGTGTACATGGCAGGCCTCCGGCACTCCATACTGCAGGGGGAGCTCCCCACAGAGCTCGTCCTGTGGTGGCTGCCTGAGCAGCACCCTCTGGAGTTGCCTTTCTTCTTCTCATGGTCTCTCCTCACGGAGTCCCCACACTGGTGCTGGATGGACAAAGGACTCAACAGTTGTCCGGACTCTATTTTATTAAAAACATTTTAAGTCTTATTTCATTAAAAATTACAGTTCAAGTTTGTGATAGCATATGATAGCTATTAAATATTCTATTCTTAAATAAATTAAATAAGAAAAAGATGACTAAATAGGTTAATACAGGAGTCATAACCACAGTGAATTCTGGACAATTCTACAGGTAGGTAAATGGCAGAACTGAGGGATGTCAGGACTCAACCCCAGTTAACCAAGATGGAAGTACAGGCAGGTAAATGGCAAAACTGAGGGAGGACTCAGCTCCAGTTAACCAAGATGGCAGCATAAGGAAGACAGATTACAGACAGGAAATAGATGCAGGTCAACTGACTTGAACGAATGTCCAGAGTAATTACACAATGAAAAGCTCTTTTAACAAATGGTATCAGAATAGCTGAAAGCAGGAAGGACCTTGACCAATAATGCAGGCCTCTCATACCATCTAGTGCTGGAGACAATGAATGTTCTGTGCTCCTACACATGGAAATAGGAGGGCACCTGTGAAAACCAGGGCAAGTCCTCTAGAGCATACGATGGGCAAAGGTCTCATAACAGGACACAATAAAGCACAACTATTATGGGAAAAAACCTGACAAATTGGACTTCACTGAAGTGAAAACATTTGTTTTTCAAATCACTAACTGTTAGGAGAACGAAAAGGCAAGCCATGAAATGGGAGAAAGTTCTTAGATTCAAAATCCACACATAATTTGCATGACGCTACACCAGAAAGAGAAATATGCCCATTAAATAACAGCGTGAACAGACTTGAAGTATCATAAAAGAAGATGCAAAATGGCCAATATTATATCAACAGCCTTCAGGAAAGGCAAATCAAAACTATAAACACACAGAGACACACGCCTCCATGAGAAGAGTTAGGATTAAGGGAACTAAGGACAGCAGTATTGTGAGGCTGTGACTCAGAAGCTGCTGGTTCTAGCATGATCAGCTCTAAGAAACTCATCATGGAGCTGAAGATATAAAATTACTTATAAGCAAGTCCCAGTGAAAGGCAGAGTCCCCAGGCTCTGCACATTAAACTCACACAGTATGTTAAGTGTGACACCCTAGTTGGTGTAAAGCTCTGCATACTATAAGAACCAAGTGATTGACCGCCCCTCGTGGGTACCAGGGATACCAGCTCCACTGATGTAGATAGGATACTGGCTTTCACATCTACATCAGATATTTTACTTTTTCTTGTGCTCTGAGGAAGAATGAAATTTAAACAACTGTGCAATATGACTCAATTCAACCTAGATACATTAACCTTTCCTTTTGTCATTCCATAGTCCAGATACTGGCATTCAAAGTTAGTACTGTAAATATCATAACTGTTCATCCTGAAGCAAGGGCCTGCCTAACTCATAGCGCCTTCACTGTGATGAGCAGCATACCTCGGGCATAATGGAAGTCAGCCTCATGCTCCTTCTGGCTGGAGCTTGTACTCCCAGGAGGATTGCTTAAGTCCCACTCACACCCAGTGATGAGATTCAGGACTGCCTCATCATCAGCATCCATGACCAAGCATTTCTTGGTGGAAACATCAGCACACCTGGCTCTGGAGTGGTGTGGTCTGCAAGGGAAAAGAAAACTCTTCAGTGTCAGGAGCCCATGCAAATTCCAGCCTGCAGGAGACATCCACATATCTCTTGTGGGTAGTTCATTATGGCTATGGTAGAAAGCTCTCATTACAAAAGTGACTTGGAGGAGGGACTTACCTGACACAACTGGCAACCAATAGCAAGGTCATGAGACGATACCAATAATATCACCCCAGCATTAGACAGAACTCCTTTAGGACTGGCTCAGAAATGAAGTTCTAGGACAGTCCTCTATTCCCCCAATCCTCTAGTAGATTAAAATTCGATTTGTTCTTCTAGTACACCCACAAAAAACACATGTGGTCAAGAAAGTTAAAGGATTTCATGTTCCTGGTACTTATGACTGAGTGAGGGAACACGCCTACATCGTGCTTACCTCTTTGGTTCCATGTAAGAACCTCTGCCCAATCATCAGCTGATAAAAAGCTACAAAGAAGGACTTCACAGAACTGGTTCAGAAATGTCACCAAGTGAAGACAATGAGCAAGAACAGTAAGTCCAAGTACTGAGATGCTACACTAGTCACAGTGTCCAGAGGTCAACAAAAGCTAAAAAGAGGTTCTAAGAAACAAGAAGGTACAAACGATAACAAGAAAAACCAAAACAAACAAACAAACAACCCCAGAAACTAGACCTGAGGAAGTCCAGATACCACGTTCTAAGAAAATTTGCTCAACAAGTTAGAGGAAACCATGACGAAGAGCTAGAAGACAACACAAGAACAAGGCCCCAGTGCAGTAGAGAATATCAACACTGGGCACAAAGCATAAAAACAAAGCACGCTGAATTATGGACCCCCAAAGTGCAACTGCGGTAAAACTTCTAGAAGTGTTCAGTGTGAAAGTGAGTGGGTCAGGTACTTGGCACATGAGAATGGGACAGCTGAGATTTTCTAGTCTAAGGATTATGAAGAAAACAGAACAAAGGGAAACACACAGTTCCACCAAGCAGACCCACATACACAGATGGGCGTACACGAGAAGGCAGGGAGGGGAACACACGACATGGATAGGAACCAGGGCTGAGCTGGCCCCGAAGCTGTGGGAAACATCAGCCCACTGTGGTACTAAAAGACGTGCTGGTTCCTATTCCCCACTTACTGACACATGGCTCCCAAGTGGTCAGTGTGACCAGTAGGTACCAGTGAGTTGATGACTCGGAGCTCCAGAAGGGACTGTCACTAAAGGTCTAAGTAGGATCAGGGTTGGACTTTTAGCTATATCCTCAACCCCTAGGGAGAGGAAAGGGGCTAATAGTCAAGCTGATCAAAGCTAAATGTGCAACTAATCATACTTATCTCTGCAGAGAAGCTTTACAAACACCCATAGACCAGGCAGCCAAATACCTCAAGGTCCCTGGAGGGTGATACTGGGGAGACCTAGGAGCTCCACAGCTCTCTCCACACCTTACTTCACATATCTCTTTATGTTCACCCCCCATAATGGTTTTCATAAAAGCTCTGTTAGCTGCTCTAGCGAATTAACAAAACCTGAGGAAGAAAATGTGAGCATCCTGGCTTACAGCCTGTTGATCAGAAGTACAGACAGACAGCAACCTTCTGTTGTTGACCTGATTTTACTGTACTTTACAGATACTGGGGTTTTCACAAATTAAGGTTGTGGCACCAGTGTCAAACAAATTCACTGGTATAAGATTATAACTTGCCCATAAGTTCATCCAATTTCTTTCTAGCTGGAATTTTAGAAACTTGCTTATGAATTACAGATTTTAGTTTGGTCTTAGTTTTTTAGCCTAAACAATACTTTGATTGGCCTATGCTGATCACAACATGCTTCCTGACAACCTTTCTGCTTCTCAATTCAGTGTCCTCTCAGTCTACATAGTGTGTGTGTGTGTGTGTGTGTGTGTGTGTGTGTGTGTGTGTGTGTGTATTGTGCAGAATTCAGGGAAGCTTAGACTTTTCATACTCAGTTAGGGATCATTTTCATGATAGTGTATAAATTTAGCAACCAAAAATGAATTGCTCAAGTGTCATCTAGGAAAGACAAAGTGGTAGGCATAATGAGTGCTGCTTGCACAGGAAATGGTGTTCTCATAAAATGAATGCACCAGCCACCAGTGGGTTGACCACACCCAAGTGTGGTCTTGGTGGATGCCAGTAAAATGATGAATCAAGGGATTCTTACAGTGGATATTTGATTTTAAATGATGCTTTTAAGTATGTATAATATCCTGAGAGAGTACAGAGTGGATGTCCTAAAGAG
The DNA here is from genome assembly GCF_000622305.1 of Nannospalax galili. NCBI lineage: Eukaryota > Metazoa > Chordata > Mammalia > Rodentia > Spalacidae > Nannospalax > Nannospalax galili. The sequence goes on along the minus strand of NW_008355380.1, from coordinate 422,461 downwards.
CTTTCATAGTGAAATCTGTTACTTTTCACCCTTCAGTCCTAGGAATGAATATGATAAACCGTAAAGGCTGAGGCTTCCTTAGTGTGAACATAAACTTTTAAGTGCCCAAATGATGGAGACTTGAAAAGGGTAACCTGTTTGAGCTGCCAAGTTGATATATTCCAAGCATTTACTTAAAATTCAGAAGCCAGAAGTTCCTGGTCATGATTACAAGGATGTCAGGCCAGAATGAGTCCCCAGAGAGCCAGGCCAAGCCTGGGTGGTGGCGGTTGGATGAGCCTGGCCTGAAAGTCGATTCTGTTGCCTTACTCCTTGTTCAGGCTACTATCCAGGCCTCCTGCTAGCTTAGGTTGCATGTTTACATTGTTACAGTGTCTTTGCTGGAACCTTTGCTGAACTGAAAGGGACACTGGAGTTGCTTCTTGCTAGGTTGGCAGAACCGGAGGAGACCTGCCTCTAGACCACTCTGCCCGTCAGAACCCATCTCAACCCTCTCACCCCTACAGTCCAAGTGTAGGCAGTCTGGAAGGAGCAGCCCAGAGTTTGGGATGCCACAGTGTGTCTGAGGTGTCACCAGTGTGTGATGCTGCTCTTGATGTTATGGTTAATGTGACGTCTTTGAATGGATGCCCAGCCATCCCCCAGGACCTCTCAGACCACTTCGTTCCATTTGTTGTGCACCTCTCTCAGGGGCTGTGGGGTGTGATGGTTGATCTGCTTGACCTGCTTGACGTTAGTCATAATTTCAAGTGGCCATCAGTATTAGGAGAAGCAATTCATGAAGTCTGTGGCTTACCTTGGACATTTTGTTCAGAACCCAAGTCAAGACCCTGGGCCCTTCTCTGCGGAGGATACACAGGTTTAGTGTAGAATACCAATGCCCAGATTTTGCATGTGCAAGTATTTGTTCTGTTTGTGGCCTGTGTTTTCTTACCAGAATTATAAATCCCATTGAAGCCACTACTGAGTAAATATTTCTAAACCATGCAGCCTAACTGCTTAAAAACAAAATCAGCACCATACTGTAACTCATAGAGGAATGCGAAGAGGCACGGACGCAGGCAGACACTGTCACCCGGAGAAGACTGAGGAATCATGACCCGAGACCTGTGTCCGTACTGCACACCCCATGTGGAGCCTGTGTTTCTTCCTTGCCTGCCTTTGGTTTTCTTAAGATGTGTTCAGAGCACCTTCTGGAACCAATAGTGCCCTGTTTTCAAGAATCTAAAATGTTCAGATCTGATCAGAGCAACTTATAGTAGGTCTTTTTAAAAAATTTTTATGTGTATGCGTGTATTGCCTGCATGTAGGTAAGTGCACCCGTGTCATGCGGTGCCCGTGGAGGTCAGAAGAGGGTGTTGGATCCCCTGGGACTGGAGTTACAGATAGTTGCTAGCTGCCATGTGGGTGCTGGATTCGAACCTGGGTCTTCTGCTAGAACAGCCAGTGTTCTTAACCGCTGAGCCATCTCTCCAGCCCCTACAGTAGGTCTTTTAAAGCTGTGCTTGGGAGCATTTTCAAGAGTGGGCCAGGGCCTCAAGAATCTGGGTTTGGTTTAGCTTTGTTTGCTTGCTTGTTTCTGCAAATTTCAGCAGGAGAGAATGCAATGTTTCACCCATATTCAGATTTAACACCTTTCTTAAAATGCTATGATGCAATATCGATCACTTTAAAGTGGGAAAAATACAAAATTGTGTTTCCCTTTTGCCCGTGTGAATCTGTAGGAGACGTGTTTTTAAAGTATGTGTTCTGAGTGGTCTTTCGCTCTGTACTACTTTGGCCACGTGGCTCTCATGACTTTATTGTACCAGGTTCTCCACTCTCTGGACATGGGGACAAAGAGCTCTGATGGTTACATTTTTGTTCCATGAGCACAATACCGCGTCATTAACATTTTTAATGGTATGGATTTTTTACCATCTGTGTATGTTTTCAAATACATGTTTTAAAATGAGCATTTTGCATCCTAAATTTTATGTTTGCAAATATACTTTTTAAATAAAATTTCAAAAACTGAGTTTTAGCATAAAACTATTAAAAAAAGATTATAACTTGCCGAAGACTCAGGTGATCATATTTTTAGCAATATTTTAAATTAAAATTATACTATTGTGTACTTAACAGACTATGGCATAGCATAGCCATAACTGTAACTTTCTCATGTGTAGGGATACCAAAAAACTCATGTGACTCTCTATATTGCAGTGTTCTAGAACAGAACCCAGTGTCTTCAAGGTATATCTGTCCTTGTCACTAACACTTGAAGCCGGAGGAGGCAGTATTTGGGATGAGTCCCTAGTCTGTGGGACTGATACACCTCTAAGCAGAAAGGGTCAGAAGTGAACAGAACTAGAGGAAAGGAAGTCAGTGGCATTCGCTGCAAAACTGGCTTGTGTATGTGGAAGCACATCTGCTCACAGAAACATTCTGAGCTGTATAGAGTATGAGAGTGGAGAGCTGGAAAAACATTTTCAATTCCTGTCCTAAGATCTACACAGCCAAGACACTGAATTCCAAATGGGATAAAATCACAAAGAGCAACACCCACATCATAATTGAATTGTCAAAAGACCAAGACAGGGGCTGAGGAGATGGTAAATGCCTACATTGTAAGCACAAGGATCTGAGTTAAAAACCCAGAACCTATGTTAAACAAACAAAAAATAGGTATGGTGGTGCATGCTTGTGATCCCAGTATCCGGGAGACAGAGATAGGCAAATACCTGTGGCTAACTGGCCAGTCAGACTAGCCTACTTAGGACATTCTAGGCCAGTGAAAGACCCTACTTAAAAAAAAATAGGGGAGGGCTACACAGCTGGGTAGAACTGTTGATTATTTTTCTCCCCCAGTAGTGAGCACAGTACCTTTGAGCACTATGAAAGCTAGCCAGTAGGGATGAAATTTCCAGGTAAGTACTAGCTTGATTTCTCCATGTCCTATGTCAAGAATGTGATACCTTTAGCAGTAGGGTCTTACCACCAAGTTCTGGAGAGTAACAAAGAAACTAAGAGACTATGAACTACTCAGCTATAAATGAGATATCTATATTACACCCCCTCCCAAAGCTTAGGGATCATCATGGAAGAGAAACAGAAAGATTGTAAAGAGCTAGAGGTAAGCAGAGTGTGGTGGCACACACCTTTAATCCCAACACTCTGAAGGCAGAGGCAGGTGAATCTCTGTGAGTTCAAGGTCAGCCTGGTCTACACAGCGAGTTTCAGGCCAGCTGGGGCTATAAGGAGATCCTTCTCATGAAAAAAAAAAAAAGAAAAAGAAAAAGAAAAGAAAAAAGAGCCAGAGGTAGTAGATATCTGTAGTAAAACTGTATTTGCCAGACATGACAGGACCATTGCACACATGAACTTACAGCAGCTATGACTGCATGCACAAGGCATGCACAAGATCAAGCCAGCCAAAATCCAAAATCCTAGCATGGAGGGGAAAGGGGCTCATGAAGTTCTACCCCTAGCTGAGGAGCTACTGGGAATTGATAGCTTTTGGGGGAGGTAAGAGTCAGTTTTCTTTGAGGATGAGGCCCCTGAGAGATTATTTATGGTCCAGCAGATGGTCTTAAACTCATGCACATATAAACAGAACTAAGTGGACTCAGTGGTTTAAAAAAATTATGAAGTTTGGCCATTTGCATCCCTGGGTGGCAGAGCCACCAGCTTCCTGGGACCAGCATCTTTCCTGGGCCCTGCTCCCAGGCCAGCCTAGCCCTCAAATTCCTGAGGCCAGCATCTTTCCTGGAGGGATCCAGACTTTAGGAGAAAGCCTGAGAACATCTGATCCTCATCCAACTTGGGCCTCTATGGGAACTCCTGAGCAGCAAAATGAAAGCAATTTGGCCACTCCAATATAAAATCAAAAGAGAAAACCTGAAGCCAAGACCAACCAGCTTTTCATGCCTAACAAGTAAACCAGAAAGGCACATAAAGTTTACAAAAAGAAGCAGACCTAAATTCAACAAAGGAAGGCTTGAATCTCACACAAGAATCAGAAACTACAAAAGAAATTCACATGTCAAATTCACAGAGAAAAAAATAATAACATGAAAAACGAAAATAATATATCCCTACTAAGTACCAATAATCCTCTAGAGGAGCACAATGAGAATGCCCTAGAGACAATGCAGGACATGGAACTCAAAAGAACAATGATGAATATGATAAAAGAATTCAGTGAATTTAAAGAACACACAAACA
>NW_008355380.1:411404-417977 GCF_000622305.1 Nannospalax galili | reverse complement strand
AAAGACCAAACTTAGGTATCATAGGCATGCAGGAAGAAAAATCTCAGGATAATGGTATGGACCATATCTCCAACAGGATTGTAGAAGAAAATATCCCCAAATTAAAGAAAGATATGCCTATACAAATACAAGAAGCATATAGAACACCAAATAGACAGGACCAGAAAAGAAACTCTCCACAGAACTTCATAGTAAAAACACTAAACATATAGAACAAAGAGAGAATACTGAAAGCTGTGAAAGAAAAAACAACAAGTCACACATAAAGGAAAACCCATCAGGATTACAGCTGACTTTTCAGTGCAAACTATGAAAGCCAGAAGAGCCTGGACCAAAGGAGTCACAGTTCTAAATGACCAGAGATCCCAGCCCAGATTACTATATCCAGCCAAAATGTCTATTATAGTCGAAGGGGAAAGAAAAATCTTCCATGACATAAATAGGCTGAAGGAATTCATGTCCACAAAACCAGCCCTTCAGAGAGTTCTTGAAGCAATACAAAGAGCTGAAGTTACAGAAAGAAACTTATTGAAGGTATAACTGTAGAAATGCACAGTTACACCAAGAATCTGATCCAAAATGACAGGAATCAATACACATCTTTCATTAATAACTTTAAATATCAGTGGACTGAACTCCCCAGTCAAAAGACACAGACTAATTGAATGTGTTAAGAAACAAACCCATCTTTTTCTTGTCTGCAAGAAACCCATCTCACTTTCAAGGACAGGCACTACCTTAAGGTGAAAGGATGGAAAAAAAATATTCCAAGAAAATGGTACTAAGAAAAAAGCAGGTGTGGCAGTATCTGACAAAGTAGACTTCAAACTAAAACTAAACAGAAGAGATAAACAGGGCCACTTCATTCTGATCAAAGGAACAATTGACCAAGAAGATATTACAATCTTTAACATATATTCACCAAACTCTGGTGAACCCAACTTCATAAAAACAGTTACTACAGGACTTTAAGACCCAGATTAATCCCAACTCATTAATAGTAGGGGACTTCAATACCCCATTGTCTCCATTAGATAAATCAACAGGACAGAGAATTAACAGAGAGAAATTAAGAAAGAAATAAAAATATTCCTGAAACTAAATGAAGAGGACAATCTGAATTAAACAATACCATACATCAAATGGACCTAACAGACATCTACTGAATATTCCACCGAAGCACCAAAGAATATACTTTCTATTCAGCACCTGATGGAACTTTCTCCAAAATCGACCACACACTGGGGCACAAAACAAACCTCAACAAATACAAAAAGATTGAAATAATTCCATGCATTCTATCAGACCACAATGCAATACAGCTTAAAATCAACACTGGAAGAAACCCTAGTAACTACATGAACACATGGAGATTAAACAACACACTCCTGAATGATGAATGGGTCAAAAGAGAAATTAAGAAAGAAATAAAAGTATTCCTGGAACTAAATGAAAAGGACAATACAGCACAACATTCTAAAGGAATGTTGGGAACTGACTCTGCTGCCAGATGAGGAAGAGCTGATCTTCCTAAAACAAGGGACTCTAGACAGGCTGACTAGACTCAGTGGATGGACTTGCACTGGGGAACAGCTTGGGGGCACTCACAACACAGTGGACAGTAACAGGGATGACAGAGTATATGGGCTCTAGTGGTTGGGGGGTAGGCTATGGGAGGGTGCCATTTGGGATGCAGGTATAAAGATGAATAACATTGAGATGTTCTGTATGAATTACACAAAAAATCAATATAAAAAAAGAAATTACATTATGTATTTGGTGTCAGGAGGGAAAAAATAAAAACACCCCTATCTATTTGATGTCAAGTGTTTCAAGTAAAAACAGCTCATAAATATAGGGCAAAAATCATTTTAAAAAATTAAAGCTGGGTTTGGTGGTGCTTGCCTTTAATTCCAGCACTCAGGAGGCAGAGGCAAGTGGATCTCTGTAAGTTCCAGGTCAGCCAGTGCTATACAGTGAGACCCTATCTCAAAAAGGGGGAAAAAACCAAAACCTAAATTAAAATGGTGCACTAAAAGCATATAGAAAAGAAGGCAGTAACAGATGCTGAAGAAAAAGAGAATGGCAGAAAACCAAAATGACAAAAGTCCTTCCTCATCAGCACCATAATCAAAGAACATGGAGTGAGTTTTCAATTAGAGGACAAAAACTGCAGAATAAATAAAGAGCATAACTCAATTATATAAGACACTCCTTTTGGAGTCAAGGATGCAAAAAGATACCCATATGACCAACACCCAATAGGAATACGAAGAGGATAAATTAACCAAAACATATGTAGACATATGTGAGCTTCAGAAACTCAGAAGAGAAAAAAGTCCTGAAAGAAGTCAGAGGAAAAAACACATATCGCTATAGAAGCAAAGACAAGATTTATTTCTGACTTTATAAACCACAGAAGAAAGAAGATCAAACTACAGTGTTGAAAGAAAATAATAAAAATGCCATCTAAAATTCTGTCACCAGTGAAATTATCCTCCAAAGGTGAAGGAGAAATATTTTGTTAAATGGAAATTGAGGGAATGTGCTGCTAGAGCTACTGTGAAGAGATGTTAGAGATTCATAAAAAGATCCTGTCATAGGTCAGAAACAGACATATCAACAAAAAGTGGAGCACTCATTTTACAGATTACAATTTTTTAAATAATAGCAATGTGTAACATGAATGACAGTGGCTCAGGTGAAGGGAGGACAAGGAATACAGTGCTGAACAAGGGACTTTCAGGGTCTGTAAGAGGCGCAGCATGACTTGAACGTGGACGTGGATCAATTCTAAGTGTGTACTGACAGCTCCAGGGCAACTTCTAAGAAAGGTAAAAATCAGGTGTACATGCTAACACAGGGAAAAAGAAATCATAAAATTCTCAGTTGAAACCACAAAGGCAAAAGAAAGCAAAAGACAAAAATAGGGACAAAGAACAGGGTAATAAATAAAAACAGTAATCAACATGGTAGACATTAGTCCAACTGTGAATAAACACTTTACATGTCAGTGGTCTAAATATACCAGTGAAGAGAAGCTGTCAGAATGGACCAAAAACAAGGCCCAGTTATGTTGTAGAGATCAGGCTATGCCTTGCTCGAGGTTACTCCACACTAAGTGAAACAGCACTGTTGTTGTTTTTCAGGCTCTGCCTTGCCCAGAGACTCCATTGTACAAGCAGCATTTGACTCCATTTTGAGGATGGGGGACTAGTTCTGTACCTTGGTGGACATGTAAACAATACCATCTGTCTAGCACCATCCACAAAAAAATACATAAATAATTTGTCCCTAAAAGTAGAAAGGGATGAATTTATCAAAGTATATATTTACCTATAACTTTATCAAAGTAAACTGGAACAAAAGTAACACAGGGCAGATTAAGATTATATCAGGAAAACCAGACCAGGAAGTTACCAGTCAGAAGAAAGAATGCAACACACTCACCTGACAGGAAAGACACTTGTACAGTAACTTTCATGTATGTCCCAGAAAATATGTAGCTTGAAAAACATTTATATAAAAAGTGTTGCAAAGTAAATTGAATGTCTGTTACATTTATTTATTTTAGTGGGGAGGGTGTGTGTGTGTGTGTGTGTGTGTGTGTGTGTGTGTGTGTGTGTGTGATTGCATGCATGTGGAGGTCAGAGGACAGTTTCAGGAGTTGGTTCTCTTCTTCCAGCAGGGACTGAACTCAGGTTGTCAGGTTTGTCAGCAAGCACCCTGACCTACTAAGCTACCTTGCTGGTCCAATTTAGCAATTTTTAAGTGATCTTTGTTTTATAGATGATTTTATTGTATGTGTTAGGAGGTTCTTAACTTACATTGTACTTTCAAGGGTTAATGAAGATTGACTCAACAGTCATATTTTTTAGTAACTATTTACAAAGAAAACATTGTTGACTTTTTAGGCATATCTACCAAATATGTCATAGGTAACTAATATGGTTAAGAATTTGCTCATAATTTAGTAAATTTGTTTTGGGTGAGTTTTTAAAATTGATTTCTACTGCCACCAATAAACTTTACAGAAAATTTCTTTAAAAATAAGAGAAGAAAGAAAAGAAAAAGAGAAACTTCCCAGACTGTATGAAATGGAAGCTGAGAAATGACATTAACTCCAGATATGGGTTCACAGCATGGAGTGTGGCAGGAGAGTAGGGACTCTAAATGGAAACATGTTAAAGAAGCCAGCTTGCTTAAAAAGACTGGAGTCCTTCCTCACCTGGGCTTCATGTAATGAATAAAGACTGCAAGAAAAGTCTGTGATGCACAAACTTGGCAGAGGTGGTGCTATGAAATGTCCTGTATAGGGTCATGGGGCTTCTGGGCCACTGCACATGGAACATGAGACTTTTCTTGTGCATTAGCCTACTTCCACTTTAAGAAGTACTTTCCTTTTCTTAATAAACTGTCTCTATTTCTAATCATGTGTCCCTGGTACAATTCTTTGACCTACAATACAAGAATCTGTAGACTTCAACAGGTATCCCTGGGACATTTCAGTGGGTACCCCAGGGACTCAGATCCACACCTATAACGGGAGCAGTGCCAGAAGAAAGGGGTATTTCCTGTGAGAAGACATGTCCTAACATGTCTATGCCTAACAAAGTTTCAAAACAAGTCAGGCAGTGGTTCTTCAGGCTGAGCCTTGCGCTGAGTCTGTTTTACAGGCAGCTTTTGACTGTTTTGAGAGTGGAGGGTGAACGAGCTCCTTGGTGGACCTGCAAATGACATCATGTGTTTGGTACCATTCATGCTGCACAAACTGATAAATGATTTATTCCTGGCAGTATAAAGGCTCCTGTCCTATATATTTACCGAGGTAAATTAAAACCGTAGGGGCAGTGGGGCATACTAAAATCATATCAGGGAAACCAGACCCAAGAACTTACTGGACACACCAGACCAAGGAACAGGTGTCTCTCCCTCACCTGGACCCCATAAAATGATGAGTACCTAACTCTACAATGGCATGGCCCCATACTTACCTATCATTATCTAATGCCTGGTGAGTGTGTCAAAGACCAACAAGCAGAGTACCCTCTGTCATTGGAACTTTGGTTCAGCTCGGTCCCCACTATTGAGCCTGCCCATCTATGTTTGCCCATCTGGACCTGGATCTTAACCGGCTGTTTCCTGCTCTTGGATCCCAATTCAGCCTTTTACCTCAAAGCTGAATTCTGCAGCTTTGCTCTCAGACTCTAATAGCTCACTGTCGCGAGTGGAGTTATTAAGGCTTAGTTGAGCATCACCTCGTTATGCGAGGGAGGATAAATATTTCTAGAGCCAATATCTTTCAATGCATTTATTTGGGGAATCATAAACAAATTTCACACATAACACAATGACAAATAAGAGTACCAGTCCTAGGGCCAATGCCTGAGTGACGTCGTCTCAGTCGGATGTGGTAACGGTAGTCAGCTCAGCCTGGTTGTCTCGCGGTCGAGGGTCGAGTCAGGTTCGGATGTTCACGACGTGAAGTTCCTCTTTTTTCTCACGGTCCAGAGACAGGATCAGTCAGAAGACTCAAAAAGAAGTTCCCTCCTGGCACTGGTCTGGTTCATTATCTTATCAGTAGACACCCTCAGCCCACTTCTGAAACCTCTTGACCACTGCTGTAGCCTCTTTAACTTGTATTAATTCTGCAACTTTTATCTATGCATATGTATATGTAGCTCTCTATATAGTCACTTTGAGCTGTGTTAAGTGTGATATGAGAGGTAATACTAATAATTAAGATTGAAATGAAAGAACCTACATTTGCCTCAGCCAGATTAGCAAAATATGCAGAATTACCTGGCAAACTTCTGCCACTAAAGCATCTACATTTTGTGAATTTATTGTTATTCAATAAATTCTGACATTGCGGAGAGATACAAAAGTGTATGCCTATGTTTCTGGCATAGCATGCCCATGACACGGGCCCGTATGGATGAAAAATTGCAAGAGCAGGTGAATCTACTGTGTAGTTGGAGATTCCTATGCCATCTGATCAGACAGAGATATCCAGAGCTAGGAAGTCAGTAAAGACAGAGTTCACCTCAACAGACTTCTCATGAAAGATACCCAGGCAGCAAGTAAATACACGAAATGATGCTCAGTACCATTTACTATTGAGAAACTGAAGTTAAAACAATGAGGTGCCACCTTAGAGTGGCCAACATCCAAAACACTGACACCACCAACAGTTGACATGGATGAGAAGCAAAGGGAATGTTCCTTCACTGCTGGTGGGTAACTGTTCAGTAAGACAAAGGAGTGAGTTACCATGACACAAAGACACAGAGGACCCTTAAATGCCATTGCTAGTTACAGAGGATAATCAGAAAAGGCCAAATAGTGTATGATTCTGCATTAGTCAATTTTCTGTCACGGTAACAAAGTATCTTTTTTGACCAAAAAGCTTATTTAGCTAGTGGTTTTGGAGTGTGACAGTCCAAACACTGTCATCCTGGCTCTGGCTGTGTCTTGTCACAGAGAATAGCATCATAGTAAGACACATTTGAAAGACTGAATTAAGACAAGAAGACATGATCTAGAGGGTCAGGGTTCAGCTCACTCTTTTTT
>NW_008355380.1:409649-410605 GCF_000622305.1 Nannospalax galili | reverse complement strand
AGAGATGCTCATAGTCCCCTGGAACTAGTCGACCTAGGAGGGCAAGGAGCTTAAAAAGTGAAGCATTTCATTACAGCTTTAACATACTCAATAACAGTTTCCAGAGCAAATATACATCTCTTTCAGAAGTGGCTATAAAATTTTTAGGTTTGCTGTTGAATTAATACAGTTACACAATATATTGAACTCAGTATAAGCCCTGTAAGACATAAAATTGAGTAAGTTTTTAACCTTTAAAAAAGATCTCCATTTCATTTTAAAATATACTGTTTCTTACAGAAAGATTCATTGTTTTTCCTAATAACACTAAGATGTTGGCGCATGCGTCTCTCATCTGTATGTAGCTGATTACTAGTCATAATCTGTTGCACTCGATCCTTAGCACCTGTATATGTCTATAAAGTCATCCAGTAGATTTCAATGGTAATGTTTATCACTTCTACTAATTAACACAACGTAAATTTTTATGCTTCCTCCTCAAATATAATTCATTTTTTTAAGTTGTTGATTTTTTGTGTGTGTGTGTGTGTATCACACAGAACATCCCAAACCATCTTATTCAACTATACACCCACTTCCCAGATGGCACCCTCCCATAGCCTCCCTCCCCCCACTAGAGCCCTTATACTCTGATATCCCTGCTACTCTCTGCTGTGTTGTCGGCACCCCCAGCCGTTCCCCACTACTTGTCCATCTGGTGAATCTAGTCAGCCTATCTAGAGGTCTTTGTTTTAGGAGGGTCAGTTGTTCCTCATCTAGCAGCAATCAGTTGTCAATATTCCTTTAGATAAGATCGGGGTCTGCTGTTCATTTTCCCAGTTCTATGCTGGGTTACTATCTGGGAGTCCCTTGGGAAGTTTATAGCTCTAAGTGCCTACATTAAAAAAGCGGAAAGAACACAAATGTCCTGTACCTGCAGTGAGTCACCTGTCCTCTTGATCTAGGAGGCCATGGAA
>NW_008355380.1:313880-409619 GCF_000622305.1 Nannospalax galili | reverse complement strand
AAAAATCAGGGCAGAAATTAATGAAATCGAAACAAAGAAAACAATACAAAGAATCAACGAATCCAAGAGCTGGTTCTTTGAAAAGATGAACAAGATTGACAGACCGCTAGCCCAATTAACCAAAAGAAAGAAAGAGCACCTCCAAATCAACAAAATCAGAGATGAAAGGGGAAACATCACAAAAGACACCAGAAAGATTCAGAACATTATAAGGGAATACTTTTTTTTAAAATTTTATGTGTATGCATGTATTGCCTGCATATAGATAGGTAAATGCACTCGTGTCATGCAATGTCTGTCTGTGGAGGTCAGAAGAGGCTGTCAGATCCCCTGGGACTGGAGTTACAGACAGCCATTAGCTGCCATGTGGGTGGTGGTATTTGAACCTGGGTCTTCTGCAAGAACAACCAGTGTTCTTAACCACTGAGCCATCTCTCCAGCCCCAGCTCACTCTTTTATAACTACACATTTGCACAAAAACTAACTCAGGGTCCCAGGAAAACTACCTTGATCCCCACCAAAGCCCCATCCCCAATGGCCTAATGACCTCCTACTAGGACCCACTTCTTAAAGATCCCATTACCTCTCAACATCACTATAGTGGAGAATCAAGTGTCCATACAAGTAGCTTTATGGAACAGATTCAAATTACATTCAAACCACTATGAATTCCATCTATATGACATTCTGAACTACAGAAAACTAAAGAGATAGTAAAAAAAAAAAAAGAACAGAGATTTGAAGTTTTTGGAGAAGGAAAGGGAAAATTGACAGAGCACAGGGTATTTTTAAGGCAATGAAATTCTGTAAGATACTGTAAGGGAGGATACATGGCATTACTAGAAAATAATTCTGGATGATATTGTAAGAGGGGGTACATGACATTGCTCATTGGCTAAAATCCACAGGATGAAGACTCAGTGGTGATATACCAATCATAACACTAAGACAAAAAGCCAAAAGGAAATGGGGTGAGGGTATTGAATAAATGGAAATTCCTATAAACCTAAATTGTTCTAAAATGTTAACATTGCAAAAGATTAAGTCTTTGTGTCCTTCAAAAATCCAGATGTAAGGCTGGGCATGGTAGTATACACCTTTAATCCCAGCACTTGGGAGGTAGAGGCAGGTGGATCTCTGTGAGTTCAAGGCCAGCCTGGTCTACATAGTAAGTTCCAGGCCAGCTGGGGCTACAGGGAAACCCTGTCTCAAAAAAACAAAACAAAACAAAAAAAACAAACAAAAATCCAGATGTTGAAAGCCTAACCCCAATATGATATGGTGCTAGGAAGTGGGGTCTTTGGGAGGTGATTAGGTCACAAGGGCAGAGTTCTCACCCTTTAAAAAAGGGACTACAGGGAGCTCTCCTGCCCTTTAACAGTAAGGATACAGACAGAACTCTACAATCTGCAACCCAAGAATCCTTACCTCACTGTAACCATGCTAGCAACCCGAATGAAGCTCTAACTGAAAAATATACACCTGCTGCTTAGAAGCCACCCGTCAGCGTTCTGTTACAGCAGCCTGAACTAAGACACTATCTACAAAGAGAAAAAAAGGATTGTACTGGAATTCTCTATGCATCAAGTGAGAGGGCCAAGTCCTTGGGAAGGTATCTGAAGACGTAGGTAGAGCAAGGAGTCCTGGTGGCCCCAAGGACTCATCTCCACTAAACAAGGGCAGGCTCAGTCAGGTAGTCAGGGTATGGGATACAAAAGAGGCCAAAGCCACACAAGCTCCAGTGCCCTCTCCCAAGGTCACTTTCTGGTGATCAATGCATCCCTCCCGTTTCTTACACAGATGAAGCACTGTGGAGACACTCCCTTCCTGAATCTTCTCCCATCCATGTCCAAATCATTCATCTGTGCAGTGAGAGCCCAAGGGCTATTTCCTGTGAACTCTGCTACTTCTCTGCTTTTTACATTCCCCATGGCTAGCTGTGGGGTGTGCACTAATAATCCTAGCACTGGCTGTGGGGTGTACACTAATAATCCTAGCACTGGCTGTGGGGTGTGCACTAATAATCCTAGCACTGGCTGTGGGGTGTGCACTAATAATCCTAGCACTGGCTGTGGGGTGTACACTAATAATCCTAGCACTGGCTGTGAGGATGTACACTAATAATCCTAGCACTGTGGGGGTATACACTAATAATCCTAGCACTGGCTGTGGGGATGTACACTAATAATCCTAGCACTGGCTGTGGTGCTGTACACTAATAATCCTAGCACTGTGGGGGTATACACTAATAATTCTAGCACTGGCTGTGGTGCTATACACTAATAATCCTAGCACTGGCTGTGGGGATGTACACTAATAATCCTAGCACTGGCTGTGGGGATGTACAGTAATAATCCTAGCACTTGGCAGGCTAAGGTAGTCAAATCACAAGTTCAAGATTAGCATGGGCTAAAAAAAAAAAACCCAGAAAGGTTTCTTCCGTAAACCATAGATGGAGGCCAAGACATGCTGCTGGTACGCTGCTGCTCTCTTAGTGCCATATTGTACACAGCAAGCTGAAAGAAAAGACACCAGAGATATAAATAGATGCAAAAACGCAAGGTCCCATGGCATGGCTGTCTATACAGCAGCTACCTTGTTTGAAATGGGGCTGGTGGCACAGAAGGTACATTTGAAGATACTCTAAACAAAACAACAGGAGGTAAAATGACTCACCGACCAATCCTGGCCAGCTACATTCTGACTGGAGCACCCTTCCTCACTTACACATGGCTTAGACCTAGAGTCACTTATACAACACAAAGGCAAGCTGAGAAGCTGAGATAGAGTCCATATGGCTCACAATAACTAAAAAATTCTCTCTGGCCATTCATTTAAAAAAGTCTCTATCCCTGCATTAGAGAGATTCCAGATGATCTGGGACACATGATGCAATGGGGTGGGATGGGGGTGAGCTATTATGAGCTTCAAACAAAAGGAAATGATGTAAAACAAGATAAAATCCCAGCACATTACCCAGCATGAAACATGGTTTATAGATTTTGTGCTTTAAAAGCAACCCGTGTCCAAAGCACAAAGACTCCATTGTTCCCACATATAGTGAACACCCTCAGCCTGAGGGGAAAATGAACACAAGACACAAATGTCACAGCATCCAGAGCTGGACCACAGTGGAGCCAGCACACGGGCCACAGGGCTGGGAGGAGGGAGAACAGGAAGTGCCCAAAGATGGGAGCTGTGGGATACTAGACTTGCCTCTCTGGGCAGGGGTCCTGCTCAAAGCACTCATACTCAGAAGCAGGACTTGGTGCTGAGAGATAAAGATATCCAAGAAAGCCTGGAAGCAGAAGCAGTCACAGAATCAAAATACAGCCACAGACCCAGAGAGAAACCACTGATCCTCTGTTGCACTGACTTCTCACATACCGTTCATGAAGATTTTAAATATTAAAATGAAACTTCCAGAAAAATATAGAAACAGAGACAAACTTCTCCACCATCTACCTCAGCACCAGGCAGTGCTAAGAATCTTTCCCATCCACTCTGCACACTCATTCTTCAGGGGCACAGCACAGGCATCATGGCTCAATGTCCTCTCAACGGGGAAGTTTGAATTCATTTCTGAGTGTTAGAATCACAGTTGTACATACCTTACAACTGTCAAAGTTGCTGAGAAGCTCTCCTTTGAGTCCAGGGAGTTCTCTGAAACAAAATGAAGCTAAGAAGCCTTCTGCTCACTCTCTCTCATGGGACGATTGTCTAAAGAAAAAATTCCAGAGAACTGTAGAGAACAACAGAGGCAGGTGATGGCCACCTTCTTCAGGAGAATGGACACACCTAGTCCCCCACCCTGGAGCTCACCATACAGAAAGGCTTTGACACTTTAGGGCTGACTCTGACACAAGGCCTCATCAGTGCATGAAAAGCACTGTCCAAGAATGGTGGGCTCTTATGGCTACGCTTGGTTTCCCAGAAATGACAAGTGCAGTGCCAAGAGGCTGTCTGCTCCCTTAAAGCACACTGCTCACTGCTCAAAAGATGCTATGGAAACGGGCTGCTGCCCATGGGAAAAATAGGACACATGTGAGGTGTACAGACATAGCCATCCTTCTTACGTGTGCATGCCAGACACTGGCTGAGCCTCGTCACACAGGCACACTGAGGAGTCTACATGGAGAGTCCTCAACACACAGATTTGTGACTATATGAGTTTTTCCTTAGGGGTGAGCCCTCAGACCCTTAGCACTGGAACACAGAGACAAAGGAGAAGTCCCAAATGCCCCCACAGAAAGGCCCAGGGTCTCAGAACGCCTTGGCCAAGTGTTCCTGTGGTATCTTATACAAACACCTGAGGATGAGGAGGCCCCACTCTTGGAACTTGTTCCACTCTATCACAGCATTCATGTTTAATACGTGGTTAAGTTCTTAGGCTATCTCTTAAACAATATTTTTACCTCATGGCACACAATTATAGAAAACAGTAAGAAATTAGCCCCCTTGGTGGGGGGGGGGCAGGCGGTGACCATTAGTGCCGCATAATTTCATATGTCCTCTCTGGACTAGGAGCACATATCTAAGGCCTGAGCACCTCTCCCCTCAGTCAGTTCAAATCCCTGGATACCATCAGAACTCAAAATTCAAAACTTCCAAAGGCAAATGCATCTCACTTTCCCCCAGCCACGTCATCTCCTGATAGCAGCATCCCACCTATAATCAGGATCAGGTCCCTCCTCAGGCCCAGACAGGACCAAGAAGCCCTTCTTCAAGCATCTACTGGTACAGAAGCCCTGGACAAGATTCTTCCAATGACTCTGATTTCCTTTACTGTGCCTGGAAACATCTTTTACTTTCTTCATATAAACTCTGTATAATTCTGAATCTAAAACTTTTCTGGCAAAGGGAAGGCAAGGATTTTAAAAGTGAAGAGTATCAAGACTACCCATAGCTGTAATGCATCTAAAAATAGAGCCAAACTCAATTGTTTATAAGTTACTTGGTCAAAGAGTCAAAGGTTAGAACGCAAGCACTTATTCCTCCCAAGTATCTTCAAAATTAAACATGGAAATTCCAAGTAAGTTTTGAACCGAACAGTGTGCTCTGGGCACATAGCCCTCCTGCCCCAGGCTCAGCACTTGTGGTCTAACAGCAATCATACTCCCAGCAGGTCCACATCATACAGCGTTGGCTAAATGTTTCGTCAAAACTAAGTTGTAAGACGTGGGGTCTCCAAAGGGGCAGTGGAGCATTAGTGTCAGCACTTACAATGTGCTGGGGCCAAGCTCTCTGGGTCACCACACAGAAGGTGCAGGCGTTCAGTGTCCTCTAGCCTTCAATCAACAAAAACCATACTCTGGAGCTAAAGACACATGGCCACCACTGTAAGGGAATGGATGACCAGCTGCCAACCAGACAGGCCTGCCTACTATTGCTACTGGGCCAGGTTGCCCTGGGAGCTGAGATCTTGTAAAAATGAAACATGCTAGGCTGGGAGAGGCTAGCCCATGCTCAGAGCTAGTCTGCCAGGTCCTCAAGTCACCAATACAGGACTAGAGAAAACAGCTCCAACTGAGTTACTAAACAGGTGATTTCTAACAACAATCAAACTGTAGCTGACCAGAATACTACTTTGCAAGGACTGTAACCCACCTCACTAATTTAGTTACAGAGGGGTGAAACAAAAGAAAAGTGTGCCTCTATGCTGACAGATCCTCCCACCATCTCCAGAAACATCTCCAAGGTACAGAGAAACTGAGTTTAAGGTGTCAGAACACCATTCACACATGTAAGATCTCTTCATGGTTAAAACATTCCAGTCCTTGCTGTGATGACAGGTCAGCCCAGGTAGCCTGGATTAGTTCAGCTTGGTGTCCACTCCTTGAGGCTCTTGACCTATTTTTTCACTGACAGGACAGGACTGAAATAGTGCCTATATCCTGGGAGTGAGGAATGGTTGGTATAAGCCTGGCATGTAACTGTCTGTGGGAAGTCTGAATAGCAGGTGATATTTTTCCTGCATTTACGTAGTAAGTATAAAACCAGGGCTGACTCAGCCCTTGCCAACCCAAGTCTGTCCCCATAAAAGGGCCACGCAGAGTCACTCAGACAAGCTTATAGACCTTTAAGCCACATCAGCCTCTTTTTGCTATTATTAACTGAAAGATGGCATCTATTTTTTATTATATTTATTTATTTATTCATGTATTATTTGTGTGGATGTATGTGGGTACATGCTTGCCACAGTGCACATCTGGAAATCAGAGGACAATTTGCAGGAGTCAGCTCTCTTCTACTATGTGGGTCCTGGGGATTGAACTCAAGTCATCAGACTTGGTGACAAGTAGCTTTATATACTGAGCTACCTCACTGGCTTGAAAACTGCCATATAAATTTCAACTTTTTCCTTTGTCTTCTTTTTTTTTTTTGAGACAGGGTCTCCCTATAGCCCCAGCTGTCCTAGAACTTACTATGTTGCTAGGTAGACCAGGCTGACCTCCAATTCACAGAGATCTGCCTGCCTCTGCCTCCCAAAATTTCAATTTTCAGACTTTAAACATCTTTGCCTGTAGACATTTGCTATGAGGGAAAAAATGATCTGTCCTCCATTGATTCTATTATTTTGATGACCCTCTGGGCTCAGAAAAGGGCCAGGTTTCCAACAATCACTATGCATGGAAGATCTGACCCCAGTAACAACAGAAATGCTAAGGAATGTTTACAAGCTTCTTGTCCTGTAAGAAAGTATCCTGGTATTAACTCAGGAATAACCCTATGAATATGGCATTCTTTTTTGTCGGTGGTGGTGGTTTGTGTGTATGTGTGTGCATGTATGTGGGTGTCCCAGTGTATGTGCAGGTAGGTGTCCATGCATGTGGAGGTCAGATATCAACCTTGAGTGTCTTTCTTTAGGTGCTATCCATCTTATTTTTTGAGATACAGTTTCATACCTGGCCTGGAACTCAATGATTAGGCTGGAATAGCTGGCCATTAAGACTCACCCTATGAGGATGAATGACCCCCCAGAACTGTGAGTCTGTAAGGATTTAGGCGATCAACATAGAAAACCAACTTCAGTTCCGATTAGGGAACAACAGTACACTCTACCCAGGAGCACAAATGCCAAATATGGCTCCACTGCCTGAGGCTACAAGTACAGGGCTCCTCTACCTACCCAGCTGTCAGAGCTCGGGGAGCGTGTGCACGACAAACAGGCAGTAGTCACTCATTCTTTACAACAGGGTTAAACCGGAAGTCCACATCCTGGAGCTCCACTAGGAGTGGAGCCGCAATACTTCTGCTAATGAGGATATACAGTTGTAGGAGAGATTGAGACTCTCCAAGGAGACCAGATACTGAATGCCCTGTTAATAAGAAAATATCTTAGTCCATCATGAAAAATAAACCATTGGTAGGGGCTGACCAACTTAAAACCACTTATAATGAATACATGCTGTTAACCAAAAGAAGCCTAACAATGGAAGATGCTCTCATCTGTAAAGGCCTATGTTCTACATAGGGCAATGACCCATAGGAAGTCTGAAAGCAGGTCTGTCAATCCCAATGGTACTACGCACAGTTACTCTCCTGGGTGTCCAGCATGTGATAAACAATGCAATTTACACAATTTAATTTCCTCTGCACACACCTAGATTGGGAGTTTGATGCTTCAGGGTTGAGAGAGGAGCCAGCCCTGGATACAGCTAGGATTACATGACTGAGCCAGGCTCTGAAGCCATTGTCAGGAGTGGTCCCTACAAAGCACCATTTTCTTAGGCAGTGACATCCTGTGTTTCTTTCAAGGCGAGGTCCCTCTCTCTGAATTGAGCCATAAGCAGTATTTATACAAACTTCCCATTTGTGTCACCTGGGTGATTTCTTCTTCTTTCATCATGACTGGGGACCTGCAATGAGCCGCAGGGTCATACACTGTCATTTATGATAGGTTAGTGCTAGGCCATGAAACGTAGAAAGAAGAAAACTGCTGCTGAGGGGATGGAAGTGGAAGGACATGCACACTTTAGTCTTATGATCTTGTTTTGTTCCCTGTAAAGATAAACCGTCTTCTTCAGAAAGCTATTACTTTGGTGTTCAAAGTAGTTTAAAGATATAATCTGATGGATAAGCACCAGCTCTGGGTAAACACTGTTGGTAATATACACTATCATTGTGAGTATATAGTTTATAAGCAGCCTTTGCACAGCTACAAAACATATTGTATTTTTAAACCATTAACATATGTTCTGCTGATACTGTTAAATTTCAACAGACAAGCCTAAAAACTCACCTCAAGACTAACCAAGGAGTTACGTGAGAGATCTAAGGATTTCAGACCTGTCAAATGCATCAGAGAATTCCCCAGGTGAGTAATCTTCTCTTCATAGGTTCCAGGAATAGATGAAGACTGAAGCTCAGCTAAGAATAGAAAATTGTAAAATTTTAATCCTTTTTAAATTGAAAACATAGAAGTCCAAAATTTTTTTTTGAATTTTTAAGAAACATAACAGATATTTAGATAAGCCTCTCTGCCTAACCAAAGTATAGTTAGGCTTGTGGGCTCTCTCCTAGACTCATCTTCCTATAAATCCCATTAGCAGAGAACCTTGATAGGTCATTTCAGCAAGAGCTCCCCACCCTAAGTGTCTGTTCATCTTGATCCTGCATCAGGCCTCTTATCCTTCACCACCCCTATGGCCACAGCAAGATTCTGCTCCCTCATTTCTTCTTGGTAATGTTCCATCCATGGACCCCTGCCTATCCTGTTTGTCAGCTAAAATGTTTACTTGCCTCTGTCATAATGGGAACAGAATCTAATCTCCCCCCACACTGAAACATTCTACTCATCAAGCTCTATGCCCACCCAAATAATCCGAAAGTCTTCTTTAATGTTTTTGTTCATTTGTTTTTTGAGACAAGTCTATGCAGTCTTGAATGCCTGATCTTCCTGCAGTCCTTGGTGTCTGTTGGATTACAGCCATGTGCTGCTGCTGGTGCTGCTGGCCTCACTATTCTTTAACAAATGTCACTGAATAATTTTTCTCTGATAATATACATTCAAAGACAGAAAGGAAAAGCACAGCATACAGATATATTTTTATGTCATTGTAGAATAAATCCCTCCATTTTCCTCATGTATTTCTGTATTTTTGAGGTTTTCTCATAGTCGGATTTAGTAAGCTCAGAATGTGATAGTCATTTAGAAAAATAATGCATCTTGTTTAAAGTTTTAATGCTAAGGCTAAAGAAAAAGGGCTACGTTTCAAGTACTGGCCTATGCTTTCTCCAAAACATCTTTAAGCTATCTCCCTCTGCCCCTTCTTCCCAAGAGTACTGTTGACTCTGCTTCCATTCCTGGGTACTCTACTCCAGCTCCTGTGGTTTCCACAAAAAGGTCACAACCTGAAAATCACCAGCCCCTTACTTCTGAGGCAGATGCTGGTTATCTAAATGGCACCACAAAATAAACTTTTATAATCAACAAGACAGAGTAAGTCTGAATATGCCAGTACTTTCCCAGGAAGCTTTTTTAAAAGCAAGTTTTGATTAAGTTTAAAATGTGGTTTGAGGCCAAGCGTGAGAGCACACACTGACAACCCCAGCTCTTAGGAGGTCGAGGCAAGAAGACTGCGAGTTCACCACCAGTCTGGGCTACATAGATACCCTGCCTCAAAATAAAGACAAGTGGGTGCTTTTCATCACACTCCTCCCAATTTGCCACACCCAGACACCCTCGACAACCTGTATTAGTCAAGTATGGGCAGACTCTGGAAGGGAGGGAGGCTGACTGTCCAGAGACCTCAGACCTCAAGAAACCAACAAGCAGCAAGTTCCCTAAGTCAGTTTTGGTAAAGAGTGTGTGCACACCCACATTTCTCATACAACCCAAACCAAGTACCAAAAGAGCTTTTCCTATATACCCAGTGGTGCAATAGACACATGACTATCATGGGGGTAACCAGCTACTTTCTGACTAGATTATGCTCCACTGGAGGGAAGTTACATCTGATACTGTAAACCTGGAGACAAAAGCCCATGGTTAAGAAAGTAACAGGCCATAGTGGGGAAGCTACTGCTGTTAACGTGATGTGCCTACTGAACTGCCTTCTAAATATTTATAACTACAGAATTAGTTCTGCTGTCAGCTTTGGACAGAGAAAGCTTATTTTTGCTTAGTGATTACTGGTTAGTGATTACTGCAGAGACCCATAACTAAAGTACTGAGAATAAGAAAGGGTATAACGAATATAAGAACTAGAGAAAAGTACTGGCGTGATACCAAACCGTCTTCCAGGCATGATATGGCCATTGCACTCTGGTGTACAAGATTAGGCCCGCCAACATTCCAACATAAGGGGCTTGTAAGGCCTTACCCTTCTCTGCCTGAAGACTTAGAGGCAGTTAATAGTTGCTGGGGAAAGGACAGACATCTTCTTCAGTGCTGTAGACCTGCTAAGTTGCTTGTGCTTCTATAAGTAACTCCTCACACATGCCCCTATAAGCAACCCTAAACAACTCATTGATTCATCAAAAAAGTAAATAAATTAAAAAAATAAAAAGACGGGAACTAGTTGGGAAGTGGGGTATCAGCATAAATGAGATGGTAGCAGGGTGAGTATAATCAAAATACATTACATATATATGTATGACATAATGAAATCCATTATTATGTATAATAGATATATGCTAATAAAAACTTTAAAAAAATATGCTCCTGAGCCGGGCGTGGTGGCACATGCCTTTAATCCCAGCACTCAGGAGGCCAGAGGCAGGCGGATTTCTGTGAGTTCAAGGCTAGCCTGGTCTACATAGTGAGTTCCAGGACAGCTGGGGCTACAGGGAGACCCTGTCTCAAAATGACCAAAAAAAAAAAAAAAAAAAAAAGATCTGCTCCTGCCCCAAAGTCACTCTCTGTGGAGAGGACTAGGAGAGTCTGACAGACTCCCACACAGCAGCCCAACTCCAGCCAGACACCAAAGATTCTGACTTCTGTCCTAGGCTTGCACAGTGAGATGGGCAAGAGCCCTGCTGCCATCTCAGCAAGGGGGCTGCGCTGTTGATGTGAAATTGAAATGGGATTTTATAACACAACACTCCAAACCCTCCAGAGTGATGACTGTGGTAAATATGTCTCCACTATTATTTAAAATGTTAGGGGGCTGCAAAAACACCAAAAACAAAAACAACTTATCACTGGGGCTGGAGAAGGGACTCAGCGGTTAAGAGCAATGGCTGCTCTTACAGAGGACCTAGACTCGATTCCCAGCACCAACATGGTGGCTAACAACTGTCTGTAACCCCATTTCCAGGGAAACCAACACCCTCTTCTGATCTCCTTGGGCATTGCATGACACAATGTGTGCATTTATACACATGCAGGCCATACACTCATTTACATTACAGTTTAGAACTGTAATGTGAAAGTAACTACTTAGAAAGCCATATGGGTATACTCTGAAATGCAACATATAAAACGCACACACACACACGCATGCACGCACACACACGCATGCACACACATGCACACACACACGCACACACAACTACAGGAAGGCAGTAAAAGGGAAACAAACAAAAACCAAGGCTAACAGCAACAACAAAAAAACCCCAATAAAACATTATGCTAAGTTGTGCTGGTTACACTACATGTAAATGCTCTAAATCACTACTAAAAGAGATGTGTGGATAAAAGTAATGAACCAAGAATTCATTTCAAAGATGACATAAATAGGTTAAAGAGAGGGTTAAAAAAATCTGGCAGGCAAACTCCAGCCAAAGAAAGCTAGACTAGCTATATAGTGTTGGGGACCCCTGTTGTGTAAAGCAGCAGTCTCTCCATGTCCGGATAGCCCACGGGCTTGGCGTTCAATGCAGAGACTCCTTTATCAGCAGGGTGCCTTCCTACTCTCTCATCTTTGAAGTAGCCATCACAGAAACATGGCCTCTGGCTCTGAAACTGCCAGGTTTTCCTGTGTGATTTTCAGACAATGTCTGGCAGCCTGGCAGAAGCCCACCACCACATGTAAATGGGGCATCCTGAAAGCACCTATCCACTAAGGCTTTTGCCACTGCCCCCACAGTATAAATATCCTGGTTTCCCTCTAATTAATTGGAGCTAAATCACTAAGACCTTGAGCCGAGCTGAGTCACTGAATAAAGGAGCTATACTGAGCTGAGTTCTGTGTCTTACTGCCTACGATCCAGTCTTCCCAGAGAGAGCTGTCTCTTCATAAGCCACGACCCACGGAGACCCTGCTTTCGCTGTCTCCGCACTTCCCATGAGATCCGGCGGCCAGTGGATCTCGTACCTCGAGGGAGTGCTCGGTGGAAATTGGGACAGAACCCGCCCGGGCGGCTGACAGTGGCCCTCCAGAGCCACCAGCCCCGGTAGCAGAGACCCACAGCAACGCGGTGCGGGAAACACGTGCACCCCAGCGGCCCGCGGGAGACCGGCACCACGCCCAGCAGCTGGCGCCCCGAGATCCCCGCACCCCCATAATATAGCATGAAATAAAGTAGATGTTTCAATAAAGTATAATACCAGGGACAAAGGGAACAATGTGTGTATGGTAAAGAGTCAGTCAGCCAAGATATAAACATCATAAATATACAATAAGCCCAATAATAGAGCTTCACATCCAGAAAAGAGAAAAATTGAGCTAGTGAGGCATTTCAATTACCCTCTGTGATGATCAATATTGTCAACTTTTCAAAATCTAGGAGACAAGTCTCTGGGAACACCTGTGAGGGATTAGCTAGATTAGGTTAAATGAGGTGGGAAGACAAACTGGGGTGGCACCATTCAATGGACTGAGGCCCTAGACTGAATAAAAAGGAGAAAACAAGCTAAGTGCTAGCGTCTATCACTGTCTGCTTCCTGATGGCAAATGTGACATTTGTGACCAGTCACCTCATACCCTAGCCACCATGCCTTCTCCACCATGACTTTATCTCTTCACACAAGTCAAGATAAACCTTTCCACACTTAAGTTGCTTCTTGTCAGATATCTTGTCACAAGAATGAGAAAAGCAATTAATATATCCTCTCAATAACTAACAAAATCACTAGACAGAAACTCCTTCCGACTGAACTGAACACCAGCAGCAACAGGATCTGACACCTGACATTTACTTAACACTCCACTCAACAACACACTTTTCAAGTGGACTTGGAACACTCTCCAATAGAAATCAGATTCTGAGTCATTAAATAACCTCCCCAAAACCATGCATAGTAGTGTATACACTTAATCCCTGCACTTGGAAGGCAGAGGCAGCTGGATATTTGTGAGATCAAGACCAGCCTGATCTACATAGTGAATTCCAGGCTAGCTGGGGGCTACAGGAAGACCTTGTCAAAAAACCAGAACCCTCCCCCCAAAAAAACCACAAAACAAAACAAAGAAACCGCCCCCCAACCCAAAAAACAAAATTCCACAAATTGAAGTGAATTAGAATTATATACAGTATGTCTTCTGACCATAATAGACTCACATTAGAATAAACAAAAGAAAAATAAGAAAACTTCCAAACACATATGATTCTTTAAAAACACACTCCTAAATAATTCATAGCTCTAAGAAGAAACCTAAAGGGAGATTTAAAAAGCGATGAAGCTAATGAAAGTGAGAGCTGGTCGTTGTGGCACAGGCCTGTAATCCTAGTTCCTTGGGAAGCTGAGGGAGGTAGATCAAAAGTTTGAGGCCAGCATGGGCTAATTCATGAGTTCAGGGCCAGCCTGAACTGAGACCATATTTCAAAAGTTAAAAGGGGCTGAGGTACAGCTCCATGAGAGTGTTTGCCTAGCACACAAAGCCCTGGGCTCTATCTCCAATACCATGAGACAGAATGAAAGAATGGAGGGAGAGAGGGAGGGAAGGAGGGAGAGAGGGAGGGAAGGAGAAGGGGAGGGAGGGGGGGAAGGAAGGGGAGGGGAGGGAGAGAAGGAAAGGGAAGAGAAGGGAAGGAGGGAGGGAAGGGAGAGGAGAGAGGAGGGAAGGAAGAAAATACAACAGTAACAAAAGCTATGGATACTGATAAAGTGATGCTTAAAGGGAAACAAAGATTAAAATATTTAAATTAGAAAATAAGTCTCAAATCTAAGGTTTTGTCTCTAGAATCTAGAAAAAGAAAAATAATCACAAAACAGGTAAAAGAAAAGAAATAGAAAAAAACCCCTGAAATTGAAGAAAGTCAACCAACCCAAAAGTGGTCTCTTTGGTGGTGGTGGGGGGGGGGACAGTAATAATCACAAACCTCCAAAGAAGATTATAAAACAAAGCCAGATTATCAATATCATCATGAAAACAGGATATACCTACAGACATTAATAAGCACTAATAAGCTGGTAAGAGAAAGATAAACAGCTCTTCTCACATATATTTGTTAACCAAGAAAAAAAAAATTAAGTAAAAACCCCAAACAACAAGAATGACAAATATTCAAAATGACACTGACATAACTAGAAAAATCGAATTTGCAATTTAAAGTCTTCAACAATAGGAACTTCTAGGCCCACGTGGTTGCACTGAAAAATTCAATGAATGACACTTTCAAAGAATCAGCACAAATTTTACGTGACCTCTTATGAAAACCAGAAGAGGTCCTGACGGCCAAACCCCCAAGCCACAGAAAAAATAGTTCTGACTCCCTCATAAACACAGATATGAAAATCCACAACCAAATAATACCTGCAGAAGGACAGAGAAAAAGATGCTTCGAGGATAAGGCTCTCGGGGACCAAGCACCACAGATAGACAGACACAGGACTTGTCCATAGGTTCTGAGGGACCACGCACACATCACCCACATACACACACACACATAGGCTCTCAGCCCCCCCACATATCACATACACACAGACACAGGACTTCTCCATAGGCGCTCAGGGACCACACACACACACCGCCCTCACGTCGGCCCAAGGCTGCTTGTCTGCGTCGTGGAAGAACTGTCCGAGACACGCACACACGCACACACACGCACGCACACATACACACACACGCGCGCACACGCACACGCCACTCTCACGCCGGCCCAAGGCCTCTCGTCCGCGTCGAGGCGGAACTGTCAGGTCCGACAGACCGCCCAGTGAAAACCCCATCCCCGCCTGTCCGCCCGACGCGCACCCAGGTCGCGGTGGGGACCCAGGCCGCTGTGCTGCCGGGCAGTCTCTTCACATAGACCCAACCGCTGGCCCGCGCCATGTTTCAAACGCGAAGCTGGCGCGCCGCACCTGCGCACTGCGGCCCGGGAAAGAGCTGGACAAAGGCTGCCAGGGCGCGGCTGAGGGCTGGAGGGCGGGGCCAGAGGGCGAGAGGGCGCGGCTGAGGGCTGGAGGGCGGGGCCAGAGGGCGGGTGGCCGTTGGCGAGGAGGTTGGGCCAGAACTGGCCATCCAGGCTCCTCCCCAACCCCTGACCTGGGTGCTGGTCTTGCCTCATCCCACTCTGAACTCTATGCACCCCTGCAGTGGCTGCGGTGCCCCAGCGTCTACGTCCCCGCCCACATCCATTCAGTTTCCTGCGCTGCCCCCAAATTCCTTGCCCTCTCTAGGTCCCCTCCAGCCTCTAACCCCTGCCCCTATGATGCCTCCTCTCATCTCCCACCAGAATCCCTGGCAGTGAGGTTTCCCTAGCCCCTGGCCCTGGCGGGGTGGAAAAGTTGCACAATGTTCCCCTGCCTAGGTCATGGTGAAAGTCCCTTTATCAAACCTGGTGTCCATTGAGTAGAACTTTGTTCATTCAAGAGACTTCCAGGCAGTGTGCAGGTAAACTGAGCTTTTCAGAAACAAAACTAAGGGTTTTGTGGTTGTCACCTGAGAGAACTGACACCCAGGCTCCGGTCTCTTCTTGCTTTGCCTGGCCAACGCTAAGTGGAACCTTGGGGTACCAGCCTTTCTACTGTAATGGAAGTGCCAGCAGAAATCTTGAAAATAACATTTCTGCTTACTAAAGTATCTTCACTGTAGAAAGGAGGACAGAGATTAGCTATGCACCCTGCAGAAAGAACACTGGCACATACCTCCTCTGATTCCTAAAAGCCTTAATAAGAGGTTATGCTGAGGATTGTAACATACCTGTAGAAGGAAATTGGCACAGCATAGGACCCCTTGACCATGGAACATCTGGTCCTCCAACCCCTACTCTGAGAGCAACCTGTTCTATATTGGGAACTTCACCCCCCACACCCCCACCCCAGTAACAAACAGCTGCCTTCTAGGGCCCCTATAAAACTCTGATGGGCCCCTACTCCCTCACACAGGTTACTACCCCTCGCTGTGCTAATAAATGCAGTCCTGTCTGTTGAGATCAGATCAGGCTCTTTCCTGTTGTCCCTATTCCCTATTGTGCAATGTCACATTAGATTGTGACCCAAACCCAAATATATTTAAGCCATTTAGTGCACATACCTCCCCTTCTTTGCAATGAATATCTAATTGGATGATATCCTCAAGTTCCATTTGGGGTACTTTGGAGTGAGCCAACAGCAGCAGAACTGGATTTGGTGTTGGTGAAAGCACAGAGTAGGGAAGGACTGTGTGACGTGAAGAGAGAGATGGTAAGTCAGGCTGGGCAACATCAGGGCTATCCCCTCTGCCCCTTAGGCTCATGGCATTTCCCCAGCTAGATCTTAGGGTTCCTTAGTTCCTGTCTACAGGCCAATAATTCCTGAATGTGGGGGACAGACACAACTGGGGACCCCAGTGTGGTTTTCTTGCCAAGCAAAGGTTCAGGTACCACTCAGGCTGACATAGGGGTAGCTTTCCAAGGGCTGGAGTTCTGGTTCTTACCTTGGCCACAACTCACTGTCTGTCCTGCCTAGAGTTGCCAGTCAAGAGAACAAGCAGTGCTGGTTCCCAGGCAGGGCTGCTCCACAGGGACCCTGAGTGTCCGGCTCTGCCTACCTTGCATTCTCACCACCTGGGGAGTCAGCAGGCCGCTCTCCCACCCCAGATTTTCTCTTGATCCCACTTCCTACGTGTCCCCCACCCCACCAGCCCCTTCCCACCCCGGCCTCCACTTGTGACCTTGGCCTGAATTTCTTAAATTTTGGCATTCATCAGATGTGAGATGGCGTGAGGGGACACTGCAGTCTCTTTGTATAGCATCTCCACAGGCCATGCCAAAATAAGAGTTGCCTAGTCCCATAAGCCAAGGCACTACCCAAGGTAGTGGGTGAAGGGGTCCTCTCTGAGTCCCATTCTCCTTACCTGAAGCCCCCTTCAGTTTTCTAGAACCTTCCACAGAAACTCCTACGCCCCACCCTGGATCCCTGAATCTATGGGCCTCCAAAATGTAGAGTCAATTACTCTCAAAGAAACCAGAAAGAAGGCAACCTGAGGATGACCCATGGATGCCAGAAGGGGATGCAGGTTCAACTGGCCCATGGCAGGTCCTGCCTGTCTCTGTGACTATCTTTGGCCATACGGAGTTGAAAGGAAGAGGCTATGGTGTTTATTGAGAATTTCAGATAGGAGTGGGGCTCATCCAGTCCCCTTGATCCTGTGCCCTCATTGGGCCTCACAGAGCAGTAGGTGACTTGACAGTGTTGGCACCACTCATCCTGCTTATGGAAGCCACGCTCTGTAGCATGCCCAGAGTCAGCTGACCTAGCATCTGCCTCTCCTGTTGCAAAAGCTGTGCTGTTGTGTCACCACAGGGAAACAAAAAGCAGCATTTCCCTGAAGTCAAGCAGGAGCCATAACAGCCTGCTGACACTACTGAAAAGGCACCCTCTCACACTCACAGGCAGGCCTCCCACCAGCACATGGCACACAGCTAGAAGCTCTGACGGTTCTAGTCCAACATTGGAATCTAGCAGCCATGGACAAGAGGGCAGTGAGCAGCCACTGAGAGCAATATGCAATACACCAGGATTCAAGCAGGGCCTGTGAGAGGGAAGTGCAAAGCCGTCGTAAAGCTGCTGCTGTCTCAGGAAGTGGATCAGGAATAGGGGTGGGAGGTGGAGGCTGCTCCCTGCCCCCACCCCATCAATCTTCCTCCTGAAGAGGGTCTGATCCAGGGCCAAGTGCCCTCCCTCCTGCAGCTGTTAAATGAAGAACAATTTTGCCTAGCTGCCTCTACAGTAGTTAAGATCAACATCAGTACTTGTGAGTTGTTAGCATAGTGCCCCCCCACCAAAAAAAAACATTTAGGAATTGCACACAAGGCCCTTCCTATGGCTGCTTTAGGATAAGCACAGTTGGGGTGGGACTGGAGGCCTATATCGTGATATCATACTCATGAGCTAAACCCAGAGAGGGAGACCGTGTCCTGGTTTCCTATTTTGTTCAGAGTTGTACAGTAAGCTAGCAATGAGGGACATTGTAAAGAACACAAGTAGGAAGTGATCTCTGAGGCACAGTATGGAGAGGCTGTGGGGTAGTTGGGTCTTGTGGCTGGTTATGTGGCCAGAAAGGGAGTCTGATCTGTTTGAGCTAGGCTGCTGCCTGTCTCTCAGCACCTTTAGGAAATACCTCTGGGTTGAGTCCTGTCCTGCTTTTGAAAAGGCAAGATTTCAGAATTAATGATGTAGGCTCCACTTGTGGGAACCTGCAAGGTCTGCTGAGACCAGGCTGTAGTCACCTCACCTCATGGGTGCTTGAAACAGGACGCACTTGTCATCTGGTTGGAGAAGTAGTAAGGGTGAGACACTAGCACCGCCCTGACCAAGGGTCCCGAGGATGGGCAACATCAGCTACAATCCCCAAAGCCCCTCACAGGAAACTGAAAGATCTCCCCTGGCCCCACAGGCCAGGACTGAGCTATTCCTGTGGTGGGCTGGATTTGGTTGCCACCAAGCACTGGGCCTTCAAGGGGCCAGTTCTCAACAAGTGCATCTATCTAAGATTTCTCTGCTTCCAGTTTCTGCAAGTGCTTGAGGTGCTGCATCCTAACAGCACAAGTGGTAGAGACCCTAAGTGTGAACCCCACAGATGAGACTCCAGGTGGAACCCCCAAAGTGGAGGCCACCTAGGTAGTGATCCCCAAGGCATAAGCCCTCAGGCATGCCCCCACAAGGGTGGTGCTTCAGGTATGCCCCAGCAGGGGCTCTTCAAGGCAATGACCTCCCCCCATAGATATGACCTCCTTGTTATGACACCCTCAGGCAGGCTGGTGTTCCATCAGTAGAGCTCATCAGCTCCTCGTGCTGAGCTATGACCTTCAGAGGGGAAGTCAGATGATTGGGCAGAGCTAACACTCTGGAGCTGTATCTGAAACTCTCAGTAACCACCTGGAGTCCTGGGATGTCTGAGGACCATTCTGGCGTACAATACTCCATGAACACTTAGACCTTTGTGCTCCACACTGTGCCCATTCCTGTCTTACCCTCTACCATTCATTCCAACAAACCATCTGGACTGGGGCCTGCAGACTTGGAAGGAGAGGCAGGGCAAGGGCCCAGCCTAGGAGGAACAGGTATCTTCAGTCCTATCCTTCTGGGGCCAAGTCCCCCTCTTAGGTCTAGGGAAGCTCCTCCTCACCTAGAAGTTCTGGAGTTGGGAGAACAGGTTCCCTCTAGACAGGACAGTGTAGCCCAGAGTAGCCAGGTGTTAGAAAGCCCGAGGACTTCTCCAATCAGGAGCTCACATCCAGCCTGGTCCTGCCACCATCACACAAAACTTGTCTTCACCCAGCAGCCTTGGTCAGCAGACTCAGACCATACCAGCTGTGCTGACCAAGCTCTGTTCCCTTGACCTTCAGGTTCCTAGTGTTTAACCCCCAGGTTCCCAGTGTCAGCTGTGCCCACCACCGGGATGCCATTCCTAGCAGTCTTAGGGCCATTGTATGGCAACACTCTGGAGCACAAGATAAGGCCAGTGCCTGTATGGGCACTTGCCACCAGTTACTGTTCTGCGAACATGCACCTGAAAGTGACAGCACGAGGCAAGGAATGTGGGGCAAAGCATCCTCTCATAGTGAGTGTACGGCTGGGGTTGGAGTGATGGTCAGAGGGCGGCCAACCTGGCTCTATAATACACAAATGTGCTGTTGGAGGGCCTAGCAGCAGGAGCTTGCTGGCTCTCCCTGGACTGGCTGAATTCCAAACCCTCTAGAAAAATGAAAATAAAAAGCTCTTCATGGAACTGGTGGCTCGTAGCTCTCTCGTGACCTTGCCTGTTCCTATTACAGAGGACAATACCTATCTTTTATAGCTATAAGTAACTAGTTCTGACTAATGGGATGTAAGCACGAGGCTACAGTGACAGTTTTTAGTAAAGTTGAGTTTCTAGGAAAAGAACCAAGTAGCACATAGCACACACCTTCTCACCTTGCCTTGAAACGTGGCACCTGTACCTGTAGCAGCCACAGGTTGAGCACCACTGAGGATACCGTTCTTTCCCTTAACTCAACTTGGGCTCTAAACTAACGTCACTGCTTGCTGACTCTAGCCTTCTCCCTAGGTAAGAGAGAGAACACTGCTATTGACTGCTGTTGATACTGATTCTGCTTTATCGAGGCTGTGGGTACAGTATGTTTGGCATAGCCACACCACATAGTGCATGTACAGCCACAAGACGTATGATTAGGAGAAAGTTGTGAGAAGTCTGTGATCCTAAAGAGGACTCTTGTTCCACTTGGGGGAGTCAGGGAGTAGCTAAGGGGGCACAGGAACCGGAGTGTGGGGGTAAGAGGGAGCAGAGAGACTGAGGAGCCAGAGCTCAGTTGGAGATGGGAGGTTGTCATACCCTTGACTGGGATCCAGCTAACTAGAATCCAGGCAGAGTAGGCAGGTAGAGGTGGATTTGGGCAAAACACAAAGAAAAACTTGAAACTTATTTGGCTGCTTTCCCAACTGCACAGTTAGGGAGCATTCACAGAGCCCCACACACTAGTCTTTATTATTTTTAATCGTGTATTGACATAATAATTTGGATGAGACTCCTTTCCCTGGGCTGACATGGATATGTAGGTATAAGCAGTGTCCAGAAAATAAGACAGAACTTTGCATTTTATACTGGGTGGTGTGCAGGGGAAGGTTCTTTAGTGAAACCTAAACATGCCCTGTTTTATAAATAGCATGTTTGAATCTCCCAATAGAGTAGGGTTACGACCAGGGGCCTTGGGGAGGTGGTGCACTAGTAGGTGGAGGTCACACTGGAATCAGTCCTTTTCAAGAGATATCAGCAAGCTTATTCCTTATTTTTTGTCAAGAAAGGAAGCAGGGAGATGTGTTCCCAGGAGTGGAACTTACCAGATCTGATCCTGGATGCCAGGTCTGAAAAGGAAGCATCTGCTGTTGAAGCTTACAACATCTTAATTGCCTGAGACGCCTCGGAAAGTACCCACATGGCAAATGTCACCTTGTAGCAGCAAATGCAGTTAACCTGGGAATCAAGATGAGTTTATTCTGTGTTGTTGGGCTGGCTCAAGCATAGTCCTCCTGTTGGACTCAAAAGACAGAGCCGGGAGAAGTCTAAGGAGGAAGAGGCAGAGGTTTGGGTGAGGCAACCCAGGTCCAAGGACACCTGGGATAGCATGAGCTGAGGAGGCAGGAAAGACTCTCCCTGGTACCACAGCACTGCCTGCAACTCACTGTAAGACTTTTGGCTCCCAGGGCTATGACACAACAGTGTTGTTTCAAGAAAGTAAGTCCCTAGAAATTTTGTTAAAGCAGCCATGGAAACTAACACACACATTTGACAACCTAAATCACAGAGAATTTCCAAAGACTACTGTGTTTGAGATTGAACATCAGAAGAAGACCACATGAACCACGTATTTGAGGCATATTCCAAGAGATGAGGCAAGAGGAGGCTTTCAAAGGCAAAATGAAAAGGCTGCACAAGATTTTTTTAAACACTAATCCTTGGCTGCAAGAATCAGTAACCAAGGTGGTGCTAACCCAAAAGTAGACAGGAAATTCCCCATGCGAGGTTGGGTTGGCTGGTCTCTGCATGGCTGTGCTTCCAGTGGAGACTTGTCCAATAGTTGTTTCTATTCAGGCACACATGCATGAGAGTCCCCTTCTTCACAACCTCTGGGGTTTTAAAGTTTATTTTGGTTAATTTTGACACAAGTGACTTCATTTGATTCTGACAACTTTCACACATTCCAAATCTTATAGAAACCAAAAGTCAATTTGATCAAGTCCAAAAGCAGAAAGCTGTTCACAGATGCTCACCATCTCTTCAGTAGCTCTGGGGAGGGCAGGTTAGGGATGGTGTAGTTTGCAAGGACTGCTCTCCTGCAGAGCTCTCTCTCACATTTTGAGTCTGTACCATCCCTAAACCTACTGTGGGGAGCCATGAATGGCTTCAGAGTCCTAGTCTTCTCTCTGCCTCTCAAGAGCTACTACCAACTTGTACCTGGTCACGGCTCACCCTACTGTAAGTGCCCAGCTAGCTCTTGCTCTGAAACCTTATTAGTACCTGCCTTCTGCCTACCTAGAGCATCTGAGGTTGACGGGGATTCAGACATGATCATCCTAAGAGGCACCAAACCTTCTCACACTCTGAAGGGTTGAAAGCTCTGGGGACACTTGGGGGCCAGTAGCCTGTAGACTTCACCTTTGTTGAGCATATGGGCTTTTCTGGACTGGAGCATTGTACGTGCTATCTAAGTCCAGAGTCCATCTTACAGAAGAGAAAGTCAGGAATTCAGGGAGCCAGTGACATGCCTGATTCTGACCCGGAACCCACTCAGAGAAGGCCAGGTTCACAGCTTACAGAGATAAGGATACCTAGGAGGGGATGCCCCCTCACTAGACAGCTGTTGCTAATGATGCCCAGAGGTTTTTCTGTGCTATCTCCTCCTGGTGTGGTATCCCCAAAGGAAAGACTGAACTTTTTTCTGTGGTCCCTATTATTTTGCTATTTTCTGTACTTATTTGGCCTCAAATAGCATTTTTAAAAATTTCAGACCCCTTTTAGTATCAAGGACCAGGAAGCATGTCCTTTAAAAACCAATTAGCCATTCACTTTTGCTGGTTAAATATATGTTTCCCTTTGGACTCAATTGATTTTTTTCAGATATGTGGAACAATGGACCTGACTCATATATTTGAGCTCACAGCCTCTTTCCTCCCAAAACCTTTGAAGTCCCGAGGCACTCACACCTGGCCCATCAGCAAGGCCAGCCTGCACACACCCGAATTCCCAGCAACTTCAAGGGGTATGTTTAACAACTGACTCTTGATCTGCCGACGTGACCCATGTCTTGGAATCCCAGGGTGGGATGCACAGTGTGATATGAAGCTACAAGGAAAATGGGAAAGCATGAGGTGAGGGGACAGGCAGTAAGATCCACCAGTCAGTGGGCCATTGAAGAGGGGGTTCTCCATCACAGGAGGGCTCAGCCTTGCCAACTTCTCCACCATCTCCACCCAGCTCCAAGGTCCTGATGCTGGCTGAATCTCTGACCCTTGGCCTTGTTCCCTGACTGCTATCTCTCTTGGCTTCCTGTGTCCTGGGAAGGCAGGCATACTGGGCCAGAACCCAAGAGCTTTGCTGGCTCATTTCTGCAGAAAGGCTTTACCTCTTTGCTTTCAAGTGTCTGCTGCAAGTTCCCAGACTTCAAGTCCTGTTCTAGGATGTAGAGTGTGCAAAGCCCTTGAGGAGGACCAGATACAAACAGAGAACCCAAGCCTCAAGAAGCTATAGTTAGTCAGAGGGAGGCTGCATAGGGTGGGCCTGTTCAGACTGACCAGGAGGATGCTAGGAATGAGCCATGTGCCTTGGGACTGGGGGAGACATCCAGAAAAGAAGGATGTGGGCAACTTGGTGTACACACCAGGGGTTGGAGTAAACACCTATGTTACTCTAAGCGGACACTGCTTTCACTGACCATTGCCAAGTAAAGACCCAGTCTCCGCCATTTCTGCCTTGTGCTTCTTGCTTGGGATAATTTTTTAGCTGGTCTCCATTGGTTTTGTATTTTTAAAACAAATATATTAATTATGTAATACATCATAATTAGTTTAATGTCCTTGAAACCCATGGGGAGGGGGGTTGAAGAGAAATTAAAGATTCAGAGTGCAAATCCAAGAGTGTAGAACAGACAAGTCATCAAAATGTGTCAGTGGGTGCTTATAAAAGGTATGTGTAAGATTTTTTTTTATTTAAATGAGTATTCACTGGATTTGAGTAAGTTTCTCATTCTCTAATTCCCAACACGAACCAAAGCCATGTGTAGATTTCTCTTTGGCGGCGGGGGGTTAGCTCTGTTTCCTATAAGGTGAATCCTAGGCATAGCCCTGCTGGGCCTGTGGTAAGTGGGTGCCCAATGGTGATATAAGCACTGGCTGAGTTCTGCCGACATTTGCAGCTTCAGCACCACCCCAGGATCACTGCCTCCTGTTCCTTTTTATTTCCTCTTGTGTACTCTCTCCTGGGTGCATAGTGGCATCATATTGTGGTTTTAGGGTTTCTTTTCTTTCATGGCTAACAAATGAGCATCTTTTCATGTTCTTTAGTGAACTTACTATTTGAATCTTTCCTGTTAGATGGACAGCACTGAGCTCTGGGTTGTGGTCCCTACATGCCCGCTGCCCATGGAGAAACCAGAGATGGGCCCAAGACCTTGTCCACCACCTCTGCTAATTCTAGCTGGGCTTGTCTCACTGTTAATTCCTTGGAATTTCACAAATAAACAATGATGCCATCAGCAAACAGATGGTTCCATTTCCTCCTTTCCAGCCCTTGAGCCTTGGGCTGTGGGAGACAGGCTTGAGTCTAGGGTGAAAGTCTTATTGACAGCCATACAGCAGGTCAGAGGCAATGGCCAGACCACTGGAGCCACAAGGAACGCCCATTGGCAGATCATGAGACTGATGCCTAGAGCTCGCCACTCCCTAATCATCACCCTTGGAATCCAAATTACAACACTTAGATATTTCAACAGTCAGGTTTTCAGGAATCCAGGCTCTGTAATCTGAAACCCAGTACGCTAATGAGGCATCCTACCCGCTATTCTGTGATAGGACATTAAGTCTGTTATGCTAATAGGATGCTGTCTGTTATGCTAATAAGGTATCCTACTTGCTGTGCTGTGATTGGACCACTTCCCCTGTATGAGCTTGTGCCTTTCTGCAATAAAGCAGACCTGTGTCACTGAACCTGGTCTCCTGTGTCTGAATGCAACTCCACTGACGCAGTCTTCTCACCAGCCCTGGGGTCAGGGACCGGGCAGAAGCGGTGAGGACAGGAGGCAGCACAGGGCAAGCAGAAGAGCTGCCTCAGCACCAGGCGAGCAGAAGAGCAGCCTCAGCCCAGGGCGAGCAGAGGAGCAGTCTCAACGCCTTTGAGAAGGAAAGAGCAGGACCCAGGAGAACGGAGGAACAGCCGCCGTTGGTGGTGACCATGTTGGGCATCTCTTATTTTCATGACACTAGCTGGAATTCTTTCTGGTGCTGGCAGTGTGTGGTGAGAACAGACTTCCCTTGCCCCAGATCAAAGCAATGGCTGTAGGTTTTTCAGTTGATATGCTCCATTCAGTTAAGGAAGCTCCCTCCTATTCTCAGCTTGCTGAGAGTACATGGGGTTGTAATGGAGTTGTCTGCATTGCAGGTAATGTACCTCTGGCCCCCGCCCCCCGCTCTCTCCACTCTCCCTCCATCTCTCTCTCCCTCCCTCATTCTCTTCCCCCATCCTTCTCTCTCTCTTTTCCTCTCAGTCTAGTTAAAGGTTTATAAATTTTATTGATCTTTTCATAATAACAGCTTTTCATCTCATTGTTTTCAGTTCTATTGATTTTGCTTACGTTTATTACCCTTTCTTTCTGCTTGCCCTCAGTTTACTTATCTCCTTTTAAAAATAATGTCTTAAGATGGAAACTTACATTCTAAATATAAACTTTTATTCATTCTAAATTTATTCTGTAATTAAACAGTACTAATAGAAGCAATTCATTCTATGAGTTTCCCTTTGAGCACTCTGTAATTTTCATAAGTTATATTTTCATGTCCATTTTGGCAAATGATTTCATTTCTCTGTGGGCCTGATGATCTAGAATAATACTCAATTTCTTCATATTTTGGGGTTTCCCAGAAATTTCTGTTACTGATTTCCAGTTTTCTTCCATGTTAGGGTATGTCATAGGGTCTGTCCTGGTGAATGGTCCCTGGTATTGAAATGAAAGTGTGTATTGATATTCAGTGGACATATCCATAAAGCTAACTGTGCTCCATGGGTCTGCAGTGCTGCTCACACCTGCTATATCTTTTTGATCTGAGGG
Source organism: Nannospalax galili (assembly GCF_000622305.1). Classification (NCBI taxonomy): domain Eukaryota; kingdom Metazoa; phylum Chordata; class Mammalia; order Rodentia; family Spalacidae; genus Nannospalax; species Nannospalax galili. The sequence goes on along the minus strand of NW_008355380.1, from coordinate 383,492 downwards.
AATTATTTATGAGGAATGTGAAGGACCCACATGCCTGAACCCTGAGCCCCAGTGTGATTGATGTGGAGGTGGGTTCTGAGGAGGCAGTGGGTGTTCAAGAAGGGTGGACCCTGACGCATTAGGACCCTGACTCGTAGAAGGGGCAGGAGACTCTGGGCACTAGTTCAGGTGAACACAAAATAGAGGCCACCAGGAATGGACAGCATCTGTAGCCTAGGGAGAGACCTTCTTAGCAGTTCTGCAGGACTTCTGGGTTCCTGAACTGTGAGAAATTAATTTACCCTGCTTAAGCACTACTTGTATAGGCTGAGCTGATCTTGCAGGAGACCCAAGTCCTGCAGTTGTAATATAACTGTCTGTTTCCCTTAAGTGCAGATGTGCTGTGAAGCCCTCTTATTAGGTATGTCTACATTTAGTGTCCTGGTGAACTGATCTGTGGTGTCTCTTGTGACCTGGGGCCTTTAGCTGCTCTAGCATGTTTTGACACTCATGTTTGGAGCTGGTATTTGCTTGATATGCTTTAACATCCTTACAATTTAAATGTGATGTAAGTTTTGTAGACAGCATGTAGATAGGACTCATGGCTTTTTCCCAATTTCCCGTTTGTCTTTTCATTGGTTTTCATCTACCTTTGTATGCATCTTCTCTATTTCCCACCCCCTTTCCTTTCTTGCCTTCTTATGGATTATTGGTATTAGTATTTCATTCTGATTTATCTACTGTTTATTTTCACTGTGTTCTCTTTGTGTATTTTCCTTGGTGGTTGCTCCAGGGATTACAATGTATATACTAATGTCTCACCCTTCTCTTTAGGCCACTAGAATTGACGTTACGCCCTGGCCAGAAGCAGAGAGCCCACTGAGCATCTCGGCTGTAGCAGTCATGGGCACAGCTACATATATAGAAAATTCCACTATCTAATGTTGGGACACTGCTTTCAGTCAAATGTATTGTAAATCATGCTACCTACAAGCAACCCATTTTAAATATAATGATTTTGGCTATTTAAAGATAATGGAAGAGGAACACTAGGCAAATACCAATGAGATAAAAATCTCAGGCAGATGTGTGAATGCTAGACAAAACTGGTTTCAAAGCAAGAAAGATTCCTAAGACAAGTGCAGGGAAACAGCCCACGTGTCTACTCTTTCCTTCCCAGAGCTTTGCCATGCTGGCATCTGCCTCTCAGCCTGGAGAGGGTTTGAGCCCCATATTCTGAAGCAGGTGGGCTGACCTCCACGACTCTCCAGTGTTTCTTCATTTGAGAATGCCTTTATTTTCTTCATTTATGATAGATATATTTGCAAGCATACTGCTCTGGCTTGCTGGCTCTCTTGGTTTGGTATTTTTCTTTGTAAGCAAGAGTGTGTGTGTGTGTGTGTATGTGTGTGTGTGTGTGTGTGTGTGTGTGTGTGTGTGTGTAGGTAAGACAAGGTCAATGTAGGGTGTTTTCCTCAGTCTCTTCCCATATTGTTTTTTGAAACAATGTCTCTCACTGAATCTGGATCTTGCCAATTTGGCAGACTGGCTGACCAGCAAGCCAGAGGGAACGATCTATCTCCGCCTCCCCAGTGCTGGGGTTACACATGAATGCTGCTGCTACACCTGGCTCTGTTTGGGGGGAGGCAGTTCTGGGAATCTAAACACAGGCTCATACAGATAACATTTTACTGACTGAGCTGTTTCCTCAAGAGCTCTACCTGCCTCTGCCTCCCAAGTACTGAGATTAAAAGCATGACCCACCATGCCCAACTGAGTTTGGACTTTTTAAAAAAATTACTATTTTTATTTTATGTGTATTAATGTATTCACCTGAATGTATATAAGTACATCCATGTCATGCAATACCCGTAGAGGTCAGAAGAGGGCATTGGATTCCCTGGAACTGGAGTTACAAACAGCCTCTCTGTGGGTGCTGGGAACTGAACTCCAGTCCTCTGCAAGAGCAGTTAGTGCTCTTTACCTCTGAGTCGTTTCTTCATCCCTATGGTTCGGAATTTTTAATGCCCTTCGGCACATCTTCTATTTCAGTCCACAAGGAATATAAAGTTTTTCTCCAATTGCTTCCCTGCATTAAATTAAGTAATTTGAACTCTTTTTTCAAACAAACTTTAATTGAATACCTGCCACTTGTCACTCAGTAAACACTTGGACAAGAGCTCTCATTCAGTGGGGAGCAGATGTGAGTAGACTCTCTGTGATTGATGTCATCCAGTGGGAGCAGGTTGGCCACACACTGTGGCCTTTTGGAAAGAGCAGAACAAGTTCTGAGGGAGAGCAGCCATCCCAAGCTCTTGGAAAAGAGTGAGCAAGCTATGGTCGTGTCCTAAAGGCTATTCAAATCCTAATGCACTGATGCTGGTAAGATGGCTCAGCGGGTAAAGGTACTTGTGAGCAAGCCTGGCAAATCTGGTTAAATCTCCAGAATCCACATAAAGGTAGAAGGAGAGAGCCGATTCCACAAAGTTGTCCTCTGACCTCCACAGTTACATTGTGGCATTTATTGCCCCCATCATACATGTATACAACAATAATATATAATAAATAAATAATGAAATTTTAAAGCCACACAAATCCTGATACCAGCTCTGTGGCCTGTAGATGTAACTAAGTTAAGAGGATGTCCTATTGGATGTGGGTGGGCCTATGACAAACATCTGTGTTTGAAGAGGGAGACCTGGACAGAAATACAGAGGGCAGACAGTATGTGGACATCCAGGAGAGACTGATGTGATACTGCCCAACCCAGAAGAGCCAAGGAGTGCCAACACCGTGAGAACTTACACAGGTAGGCAATTTCATTCCAGAGCCTATGGTGGGATCCCAGTCCCAGCAGTGCCAAGGTGAGGCTCAGTTCAGAACTGTGAGAATGTCTGTCTTTCCCAGCTGCCCAGTGTGTGGTCTTCTGCTCTGCAGCCCAGGAGACCTACATACCTTTGCTTATGTATTTAACCTCTTCTCTCTTCAGTCACGCATGACTTTCTGGCCACAAATGCTGGTTCTACCTTTTTAGTCAAGAAAATTTTTCTCCCTGTATTTTGGTATGGCCTCAAGATTGACAAGGGGGTAGAGATCTCTAATCAGACAGAACCAACCCCTGTCCTAGACAGACTAGACACCTGTCCTCATCACCCCTGGGACATAAAATCCTTGAGATTGATGAGTAGGACAGGTGTCTGCTTATGATTCTTGTTGGCTCAGGTGAGAATATGCCTGTGAGCTCAGCATAGGGTTACTCACTATATAGAAAATACAAGGATAAGGTAGTTTTCTCTTTCATGCGAATGTAGCAAAACTTGAGGCCATGGGGTGGTGCCAGTGGTCAGGGAAGTTGGGACCTGGGTTCCACAGGGGACCCTTCAGAGAAGGAACAGGCAGTGGCTAGTTAGGTTTTCTCCTCAGCTGTAAGACCAAAACCAAGGCCCGCAGAAGGGTAGGAGAACTACACTGTGTCTCTTTAAATACTGAACTGGAAAAATAATAGCAAGGAATGAAAAAACCTAATAAATTTAAACTAAGCCTGATGCTAAGGGTCAATAGAGAAGTTGGACTGAATACAAGCATATTTGCATGATGGCATTGGAAGTAAACAAAGTCGTGTGGAAATGCCTGAGAGAAATGGAAATCTAGAGAGCTTGGGATTTGGAGTGTGTCTTTGTGGACTATGCCGGTCCTGAAAGCTGCACCCATTCTCTTAAAGGTAACCTGAGGTCAGGGGGCAGAGGTTGGTATTGGGACCCACAAGAAGGCGGGCTCTGTTCTTCAGCCCACACCAAAGAGGCTACTGATGCCAGTCCACCCAGTTTTGAGTGCTACAGGAAGCCCCTATCCCTGACACAGCATCAGAGTAGCCTCAGATGGGTGCCGCATTCAGACTGGGAAGAAGCCAGCAAATGTTTCTGACTGAAAAAGAGAGCGTGGTATGGTTTCAGCTTTGTTTCTATGAAACTGCACACGATGAACAACAAGCCAACACATGAATGGGGCAGCTGACGTGAAGCCAAAGAGCAGAAACAATCAGCAACGAGAAGCCAGCCTGCTGCACAGGGCGTGGGCTTGGTCACCACACAAAGCCTTCACACTGGGTCCTCGGCGTATTCAAGGGGATAAGTGTAAGACTGAAAAACTCCATAGAGTTGGAAACTGTAACAACTGACACGGGAAGTTCAAAACACCAAATAGAAATAAATTCTAGAGCTTTGCTGTAATTACTAAAAATTAACAAACACACATACAGTAATGTGAGTTCAACAGCAGACCAGCAACAAGAAAGAGAGATTTCATGTCCTGGAAGACAGAGGGAAAGGTCAAGACTGAGATCAGGGAGACCGAAGGAAAGGACCATGAAGAGGAGCCGTGGAGGAAGACAGCACGTGGCAGTTGCCGAATTTGAACTGGGAGAGATTATGAGAAAGCCTCTTCAAAACTGAGAAATGGCATTGTCTACAGATTCAGGAGTTCAGACGAAATGAACCAGAAAGAAATCCATACATTCGGCACATCATAATAAAACTGCATAAAACCAAAATAGAAAGAAAAATTATAAATGCAGCTGGCAGACAAAGTAAGAGCATGTTAAAAAGGACAAGATTCCAGGAGAGCCAGAGGGCCACGAAGCGTCTTGAGATGCTGAAAGAAAAATGACTCCTGGCCTGTAATATTTATACTATGAAGATATCATTCAAGCATGAAAAGAAAAATAAAAACATTTTTATACCTCAAAGAGATGAAAGCTCCTGAGAGAACAACCCAGAAGCTGGCAGAGCAGTAGAGATGTGATTGTTTTTCAGAAGCTGAATTGACTTTATATCACATCATGAAGATAAAATCTACCTCCTGAAATGGGACCCTCTCCTCTGAACCCCAAGATACAATAATGCCAATATATGTCCCGCAGGCATAGGCTCAGAGACCACTTCCTGTGGATTCTGCCTACTATAAACCTTCTCAGCCCCAGGGAGCCTCAATAACACAGTCATCTCCCTTGTCCCTGAGGATATGTTTAAGAGTTCAGTGAGTGCCTGGAGCTTAGTTGGTACAACCAGGGCATATATCACACCATATTCCTTCCTGTACATATGTACATATAATGGGGCTTAGTGTATAAATCAGGCACGGGGAAAGATTGACAATAACAGTAAGACAGAGCAATTGTGACCATCTGTTGTCACACACCTTTCATGACTGCCCTCCCCAGGACCTCCCTGTTATGGTGCTTGCCCCCAGTTCTTCCTGGGATGATGTGACAGGATGCAGAGCCCACATGATGAGACAGTGAGGCAAGTTGCTGGGATCTTCTCCGTTGATCCCTGGGGAGCTGTTCTGAGCAGCCATGTGAGTCTCAGGCTGTCCCACTCTAACCATCTAGCCTTGGACCAGAATCAAGCCTCCGTGTAGCACGTTCTAATTACAAACACTGCTGCCCATTAGTTGTATAATAGGTGTCTCAGTATATTAACTATCGTGGTGTATTGGGTATTCAAGTGGTCCTCAGAGTGTACAATTAAAATTTATGGGTTATTTCTGGAATTTTCTATTTAGTATTTTTGTGCCACATTTGAACTTGGGTAGCTAAGCCTATGGAAGATGAAGCCATGAATGAAGGGATGATTATTGTTGTCAAGGACTAGAAACATCAGGTAGCCAATCAGTATCTACTGAGTGCAAAGCATACCCACCTAACACTGCCGGCTCTACCCTATCCCGCTGCAGGAAACACATGAGTATGTAGTCACTGTCATCACGTCAGGACTGGACTTTGGGACCCAGCAAAGGTGACAGATGAGGTAGAGGTAATCTAGATTCAGCTGCAGAAGACTGTGGTGATATCCTGAATGCTTTCTTGGATTGCCAACTCTGGTCGCTTCGGGAGAGGTCCTGGTGTCCCTGCCAGCCTCATGAACATGGGCTGGAAGCAGACCCTGTAGCCTAGACACATCTTTCAGTGGCCCACAGCCCCACCCAGAGCTGACACAGCCACATAAAACCCTGTCACAAAACAATCCCTCCCAGTTCATCCAAGATTCTTCACAAAGCTACTTAAAGGCATTGCTGTTTTAAGCTGCCAAGTTCCTGGAGATTTGTTTCTTAGCAATACAGGATGGCCTGGGTGGGACTAGGCAGTGGTTTGAGCTCTGTGGATGGTTGACATCTTCCCTCTTATGTTGGGTGATGGCTCAAGAGCCTTAGGTCTTCAGGGTTAATAGCATGCTTCTCATTGAGTTACTTAAAGCTCAACTCAGTGAGGCATGATTGCAAGGCAAGGTAATAGATCAAGATCTTAAATGGAGTTGAGGAGTGTCAGCTCAGTTGGGAGTCTAAACAGCAACATCCTGCTAAGCATGGGGTTTCTGAAACCTCAGAATTATCCTTTTGCCAGATGGTGGAGATCTGAGCTGAAAGAACCACGACGCACCACTGCAGGAGAGCTGGATGCCAGGAACAGTGCTGCCCCGCCCCCAAGCTCCACCTGGAAGACCACAGTCCTGAGGAGAATGGGTCATAGCTGCTTGCCCCTGTGGTATCCCAGTAAGCTGCCAATGACATTTTGTGGACTGGGGACAGGATCTCACGCTCCTCCTGCTCCTGGTCCTCGTGTTCTCAATCGAACAAATTCAGACAAGATAGAGTGTAGTGTAGGAGACAGGCAGTTTTTTATAGAACAGCATGAGGTACTCTGAAGGGTGAGCATGGGCAATGGACCAAGGGGGGCATTGTGCTGACGTGTGTTGCAGTAGGCTTTGCACTATTTTCTTAAAGTCTCTGGAGCAGAAATCCTCCCTGAGGGACTTACATAGTTGTTTTCCTCATTTGGACTTCAGAATTAAAAAGAGAAACAAGGGCTAGCGAGATGGCTCAACAGGTAGAAGTGTTTGCTGTGCAAAACTGATGACATGAGTTCAATTCCTAGAACCCCTAGTAGGAGAGAACCAATTCCTGAAGGTTGTCCTTTGATAGCCACAGGTCCATTGAGGCACACAACTGTCACTGACACATACATACCACACATCCAATAATAAATTTTTAAAAGAAGAAAAATTCCATAGATTGTGTTATTTAAAGCCTTCTGAGTACATTTAGTAAGTTTTGGTATGCCAAATGATGCCATTTAGGCCTATAACGGAAAAAAGTGGATGCTAGAGGATCATACAATGGAAACACTTCAGGTCCAATGATTTTGCAACATAATCAGCAGGTGATCTAGAGTTTCCATTGTTGGTATAGGAAGGCAGAAGCAAAAGGCTGTCTAGAACTTAAGACAGTCAGGCTAACCATTTTAACAAAGGAGAAACAAAAAAACCTTTACCTAATTATCTAACTTGACTTATGTGTGGGTCTGTGGGAGGTGTTTCCTTAGAAGGATCTCTCTGTACCCTTCAAATATTCTTTGATTTTTTTTGGAATTTATTGAGTCTAGATATAATCAGACTAAAGATTGGAATTCTTCATGTAAGAACAGATCTGAACATTAAGAAAGGGGGTCCAACGAGGCACCTCAAAAGGGCTTAGGCTGCAAGCTGAGGGAGGACCTTTATGAGCTTTAAGGAGGGCTGTTGGTGACACTGCCTCCCAGGTAAGGTGAGACTCCTGGCAAAGCTTTTCAGCAGATTACTGTGATATCTGATTAGTACAGTTTACCTCCGAAGACAGGTCTCTAAGAGGAATGAAGATAGCATCTAATTTCCACAGATCTAGCTTTGACGTGATCAGAGGAGATCAAATTGAGGAATAATTGCAATGGCTAGTATTAGGGTATTACAAGGTCACTGGCAGAGAGGAATTGACTGATTAAGGGTTGAAGTTTCGCTCATGCCAGAGAAAATACTGTTTAGATTAAGAAAAGCATAGAGTACTTTAATCAGATTATAGTAAAAATGGCTGTGACTGCCCTCCCTGGCATGTGGATAGCTCATGGGCTTTAATGAAGAGGCCTGTGAGGGATGACTCATTCTTTGTCTGTTGAGGAGAGGTGATCATGGTCATTACTGTGACATGTTCTGGGATGCTGAAGATAAATTTGGCCCCTATTTTTATTAATAGATGTTCTACTTACTTTCTATTGGTGTGATTAAAAAAATAAACACTGTCCAAAACCAACTTGGGGAGGAAAGGGTTTACTTGGCTCACAGCACAGTCCATCATCAAGGGAGGCCAAGGCAGGAACTCAGGGAAGGAACCTGGAGCACAGGCCATGGAAGAACACTGCTCACAGGATTGTTCCTCTGGCTGGTACTCAACCTGATTTCTTACATAATAAAGGAACACCTGCCCAGGGGTGGCATTGCCCACAGCAGGCTGGTCCCTCCTGTATCACTCAACAATCAAGAAAATGCTCCACAGACAGTTCAATGCTCCACCAGCCAGTTCAATGGAGGCAATTCCTCAATTGACATTTTCTCTAACCAGGTATGTCAAGTTGACAATTAATGATATCTAGCACAATAGGTCTCTGCCCAGCAAAGGGAGAAGACATGCAGGCATCACTAGGAAACTATGAAAACTAAATTACTACATAGAAAACATAAAGGCAGAGTGAAACATTTGATACCCATTACCTGACAAGAGCATCCATCCATGTACCATCGAGTAACATCCATTCATTCATCAGCTGTCTACCATTCACCATCATTCATCTACCACCTATCACCATACATCTACTCACCTACAACAAGCCACCATCTGTTTCCTTTCATCCATGCATCCATCTGTTCGTTCATTCACCCTCTGTTTGCTCACCATGTATCCATCTACACACACACTCACCATCCATCATCCATCCATCCATCCATCCATCCTCTGTCTACTCACCATGTAGTCCTCCAACATACATCTACGATCATTCCATCCATCTACCCACATACTCACAATCCATCCACCTGTCCATCTGTCCATCCATCCATCCATCCATCCATCCATTCATCCTCTCTCTACTCACCCTGTATCCACCTACCATACATCTGCCATTATTCCATTCATCTACCCACACACTCACCATCCATCCACCTATCTGTCCACCCATCCATCCATCCATCCATCCATCCATCCTCTGTCTACTCACCATGTATCCATCTACCATACATCTACCATTGTTCCATCCATCTACCTACACACTCACCATCCATCCACCTACCCACCCATCCATCTGTCATCTATTTACCATCACTTCATTTATCTACCGATTTACCATCTATCCATCTACCTACCTCATCCTTACCCTGTGCTCACCAATTATTTATTGATCCATCTATCCACCCACCTATCCATGGTTAGCAGGAACCAGGTTTGTCATGGTGCTGATGTGAACTCCTAACGTGCAAGTGTGGCCACATTCTGTGAGTGAAACCCTTCATTGCTCCAACCACATGGCTTTAGCAAAATTTTAGGTCCCTACTAGTCAGAAATCTCCCAGTTTGACTTTGTTGGATGTGGCTCTGCTTGAATGAACACTCCTCTCACTTGCTCCCACTTCTGAATGTATGTGGTGGCTAGTGCTGCCTCCTCTCACCTGGCATCAGTCCCTGAATTTCCCCTGGACCTCATTGTCCATGTACAAGTTTCAAAGGACACCCATAGTGGGCAACTCAAGGTGGTTTAGTGAGAGCTGAGGACTTATGAACTCTCGGGAAACAGGCAGAATTTATACCTAAGACTAAAGCACCAGAAGGAAGTGAGGGTAAGAAGTGAGCTAGTCAGATCAGTGAGCTTGTCATTTAAGTCCCTGAACCTAGTTATGCCTGTAGGAGTTGGGCTACCCCAGAGTTTAGGCCGGAGATTAGACAGGCTCCCTAGAGCTTGGCTGTCCCAAATGGGTTGACTGCTCAGACAGTCAGGTGGAGAAACATGGTATACAGTTCTATGATAAAGAGCAAGTGAACAGCTGGGACAAAAGCAGAGATATTCCAACTAGCAAATGTCTTGGGGAAAAGGCTAAATGGGCAATATTTACATTCATTCATGTCATTGCCAAAAGCATATTGATTATACAGAACACACATGGTTGAGAACTGCAGGACGAAAGAGGAAGGATTAGAGAATATTAAGAGAACAAGAAAAATCAGAGAAAGGCAGAGTGAGACTGCTGGTGGCATTGACCATGGGTTGTCTCAGCAGAGACGTCAGGAACCCAGTCATGGGCTCTCGTGTGTCTATGTACATTCACAAATTAGAGCCAGGAAGTGAAAGGGAAGGAAAGATGCCGGTACCAACACTCCTGTCCTCCAGGCTCTTTTCACTCCGCTGATGAGGAAAAATGGGAAATTTTTACATTGCCATTATTACGTTGAATGCATTAGTTAGGACAGAATGTCACTTGTGGCATGCTTCCCTGAGAACAGTCAGAAGGCAGTGCAGCTGTGACTTTTCATAGGGGTGACCTTTGCTCAGTGTCTTTCTGTATGGTACACAGCATGTGCCTGGGATGCCAGAGTTCTGGGTTAATAATGAAACACCTCAAGTTGAACCAAGGCAGACAGCAGGCTAACCACACGCAGATACCACCCTCCCTTCAACCAAGGTTGCACTTGTCATAGTTACTCGTCCATGCTTGTGGTGAGAGGATTCAGGTCAACTGAAAGATGGAACCTCAGTAATACAACATTGCTAGAGTCAGGCTGCTTCCTTGTATCCCTGAACACACCATTACACTTCAACCCAGACCTCCTCCATAAGTCATCAGTTGTCTCAGAAACGTCCTACTCTGCTGGTTTCTTTGTCATCTCACCAAGGCATGCACTGTATCTGGCACGTGTTGGGTGGTGGATCAGCCTTAGCAGTGTTCAAAGGGGAACAAACAGGACCGCACCCTCCTCTCAGAAGTTCCTGTTCATGTGTTTTAGAACTCAGCCCAGAGGCAGGTGTATAAGATGCCTAGATCAACATGGAATTGCACAAGAGAAGCCGGCCGCACCCATCCTGCAGTGCTCTCCCTCCTCTCTCCAGAGGTCACGGCTATGCAACATGCCCACCTTCCTTTTCTTTTGCTCCCAGGAACTTGCTGTCCTCACAGTTGGAGATGGTAGCATGTGTCCTCCATCATAACTCCATTTGCAGATTCAACAGTTAAACACTGAATAATCCCAACCTACATGTGATGAAGACACGTCATTAATACAAAGTAACTATGGGTATAAATGTGCTAAAGTGAGAGTCACAGATTGAACACATGTGTCAGCCCGCCTCAGATCCTGTGGACTGTCCATCTATTTCCTCATGTGGCCTCTAATCACTGGAAATTTCACATCTTTATGTTTATTCAGGTGTAAGTCAGCTCAGGGCAGATGGCCCCACTGCCATAGCCAAGATTTAGAGGCCCAAACCACTACAGCCTCCCACAGAAGCACAAATGGACACAGTCTAGATTGGTGGGAGGCCTTTTCAAGGCCTAGAATTGAAAGTAGTAAGCACTAGCAGAAACTGAAGACTCAGGAGCAAGAACGGAATGCCATGCGCTCACTGTTGTATGGGTGCCCAGGACATCACACACATAAATTCTTCTTTCAAATACTCATGTAAGACTGAAGCCAGAGTCATCAGAGGACAAGGTCCTGACATCTGCCTAATAGGTTTGCTCACAGGCTCAGCTGACTTCTGACCTCCCTGCTGCCCTCCTAGCAGCCTTGGGTTTTTCAGACTCTCGAACTATAAAGAGAAACCAAAGCAGCAACTGGATAAATATGACATTGCTAAAAATTGATTCTGCCACCTCGTGTCAGTTCCAAGGGAACCAAACAACTATGTATGCTGGATCCTTGCTAAGTGAGAGAGCTCTGGTCCCTGGACAGAGGCCACTTGCCAGGAAATAGGTTCTATGTAGCCTCAGTGATGGGAAGCAGAGGTCCCAGGAACAGGGCAGAAAGGTCACAATATTAGACGTCCACATCACAGATTCGGGGTACTATTCTTGGAAGATGGGCTGGCCCAAGCTCACAGGAAACTGGGAGAGGCCAAGCACAGCCCTCCTGTCAGAAAGGGGCTGACTCTTGAATACCTGGACCACACCAGGCAAGAAGCCAAGGCACTGCCTGGGTCACTAATCAATAACACCTCAGACACTTTCAGGGCTCCAGTGTTTTAGAGCAGGACTTATTTTTAGTTTTCAAATAATAAGTGAATGTGTGTGCAAGTGCGCGTGCCTATGTGTGCATATGTAGAGGTCAGAAGTTGATGTCATCTTCCCTTATTGATCTCCACCTTATTCTTTGAGAAGTTTCTCACTGAACCTGAAACTAGCCATTTTGACTAGACTAGCTGGTCACCAAGTCCCTGGGATCTGCCTGTCTCCATCCCCTACCTCCCAGCAATGGAATTGCAAGCATGTGTTACCATACTCAGTTTTTATGTGAGTGCTGGGGACCCAAACTCAGGTCCTCATGTTTGTACAACAAGCACTTTACTTACTGAGTCATCTCCCTAATCCAAAGACAGGTACCTTAAAGTTTTATAAATTTGTGACTCCTTTCACACTAAAGGCCTTTAGTGGAAACCCACCACAACAGAAGCTTCTTAATGTATATACAAATACATTATAGAAAGAGATTAAAAGGAGCCATCCTATAAAAGGAGGACATTTCTTTTACCAGATATCATAAGCTAGCAAAAGCTTAGTGCCGGAAATGGACTCCTTCTTTTGAAACTGTTGACCAGGGGCCCTATAGACCCTCAAACAATTCTTGTCACTGCTCTTGGTTACTTACCAGAGCCTATTGATGAAGACACTACATATGTGAACTGTAGAACAAACAAAGAGAAATCAAGCTGGTACTGACTTCAAAGTTTCATCTCTACTTGCTAGTTTTCATAGTGCTTGAAGGTGCTAGCATGCTACTTGAAGAGGAAATTAATCATCAGCCTTTCCCAGCTGTGAATCCTATGAGCTACAACAACTGGTCTGTCAAGATATGCCCACTGGCACAAAAGTGGCACAAATATTATGGGAGTAACCAACCACTTTCTAATTGGATTTGAGATCTGCTTCATAAGATAGAGCCCATGCCTGACATTAATATCAGGCCTAGGAACATGTGGATAGACAGGTCACAGACATAGTGGAGAGCCTAATACGATTATTCTGCTAAATACAGACAGTATTAAACAGAATGTTAATGGTTTATTGTTATACTCATTGATTAAAGCATCTCTCAACTCTCACTAAAGAAGCTTCCTTATCCATCAGATGGTGATGAACACAGAAACCTGCAACTAGCCAACATGCAGAAAATAAGAGGCTACGGAGTTCTGATCCCTGAATTGGACACTTATATCAATCTCTCCTCCCAAGGCTCCAGGATTCTTGTGGAAGCGAGGGTGGAAAGAGCATAAGAGCCAGAGGTGGTAAATAACCACAAGTAAACAAAGTTTTCCAGATAGCTGGACGGTTACCCATACACATTCACAATGATGACAGCAGAAGTCCCCCATAAGCTTAAGCCAGACAAACTCCCAGCATAAAGGAGGGGAAGTGGATAAGAAAACCTAAGCCTGCCTGGGGAACTATTTGCAACTGATGGCTGCTGAGAGGAGACTCAGTCTCATTTAAGGGTGTGACTCTTGGCAGGTTGACCAGGCTCCAGTGGATGGACCCACACCGAAGGACATTTGGGGACACAAATTAGACACTATAGGCCATATAGAGTATATTAAATTGGGTAGGTGGCAGTAGCAGGAGGTGCAGGTAGGGGAAGAGATTTAAATACCATCAAAATATATTATGAAAATTGCAAAAAAAGATAAAAATAGATTTTCAGAACTGAATTTATATTCCTGAATATATAAACATATCAAGGGAATATACCGTTTTCTAATTTGCCATATACCTATTCAGGAAAGTTTAAAACCACTTTGCCCCACTTCCAATTGCTCTCTCTCTGCTTTCTGGGAGTGCTTAAGGAGTGAGCTCAGTCTTCTGCTCCAGCTGCCCTGTTGCTGTGCCTCCTGAATGCTCATCCTCCTGGAACTGTAAGCCCAAATAAACTCTTCCTTCTACAAGCTGCCTTGCTTACGGTGCTTTGCCATAGCAGTTGAAAAGAGACTAATACTGTGTTGCAGGCAGTATTTGTTGGTGTTGTATGGCATTTGGCACACACAGTGCAAAGTATGCATGTTGTATATTCAAAATCAAGCCTGCAATGAGGCCAGACAACATAACCTGGACAAGTCCTGCTAAAAACACTTCAGATGCACGATGTGTTTGATTTTTGAGTCCATTTTAGGCATCATGTTTTAAAATGTCATTAGTTGTTAACCAATTTTTTTACAGCCCCCAAACTCAGTTACGTATCCCCACATGGGATTACGACTCACATATGAGGAGCTGTTCAGATCAGGAGCAGGCGTACATCTCTCGCTCCCTGTCCCTGGCACATATTCCGTTGCTATGGGTGAGTTCGTGGATCCTGTTTTGGGGTTGCAAGTAAAGTTCATAAATGTTTGGGAGAGGTTCTCTGTAACTATGCAAATTTCCCATTCCTTATGCAAGTCTCCTTGACTTAACCATGATGGGCTCATGGGTCCTAGCTTTACTGCTCAGATGATAATTCAGAACTGTCATTACCCACCTTAATAAATAGCACTGACTTTGGTAATATGGGTCTGGGGTGACGCCACGCCTCCTTTCACAGGGCCTTTGTTCTTTGATCACTTCCTGACTTTTTGGTAGGAGATACTCTGGTTCATCTCAAACTTCCTGGGGTTTAGTGGGGTTTAATTGGCCAGAGCCCACCTGTTCCCAGGGAGTCCAGTTCCCCCTTAGCAGGTAACAGAGCTAGAAAACACAGTCGGGTACTGGGTGTACTTGTTATACCAAGCTCTTCACTTCCTACCTCTCCCAGGTCAGGAGTGGGGAGCACACTCTTACACATGTACGCACTCGTGTACACACTCATACACATGCACACCCAGACACACATCATTATTACCATGTAGAATTTATTTCTACATACACTGATTCGTGGATGTTACATTCGTGCCGTGCCTCCATTTCCAATCTGAGTCCACTTAACATCACTACCTCTCTTCAGAATAGAATTCCAGACACCACCACCTGATTAAGCCACACAACAGGCCAGGTGCCTCCCCTGTCTCTTCTGGTGTGTTCTGAGTTGACTGTGCAAAGCATCCACCCCCCCACCCCACCCCCGCCAGGAACCTGGTCCTGAGATAAATCTTCCCCTGCAGTGCGACCACCTGGGCACAGGTAAACAGGAGTCAGTGACACAGAAATGAGGTTCCCCAGACAGGATGGGGAGTGAAGAAGAGCCAGGCAAGAACAAAGGCCAAGGGGCCCCTCGGAAGCTGGAGGAGAATCTGGGGCTCTGTGAATACTCCCTTACTGCAGCTCCCACCACAGGCTGCACTGTGGTGTTGGCTTGAATTGGGTATGACCTGAAGTTTCTCTTGTCTCATGTGGTGTTCCTATCAGAGACCAAAACCCCTGATAAAGAGCCAATTAAACCCCACTTCTTCATTCACTGTTATTTTATGTGACAGCAGAAACTAATCTCTGTAGACGGGTGGCCTCTTATCTCCCAGGGCAGGGAAGTGGGTGAAGGCTTTGAACTCCTGCCTTGAGGAAGTGCCTCCAAAGAGGCCTGCTGCCTTGTGGGACAGTATCTGGAGATGGCAGGGGACGTGGGCTACCCAGAACAAGGCTGGGCCTGTGGCAGCAAAAGGGAGGATCTGGGAAGAGGAGGGGGAGCCAATTGTTCCTCTGATGACTAGAGAGCAGCTAGGTAGGTCCCTCCCAGATGAGGCCTGCCTGTTGAGAAGCCCAGGTAGAAACAGCCTTGTGAGAGCACACTCCTCAACATGTGGACGTGGGGGTCAGGTGTGTGTACTTTCATATTGCTGGCCTGGCTGATGGATGCTGCTCATCCCCAGGCACCTGCTGGCCCAGGCTTGGGGCCAGAACTTCTCCATTCCCAAAACAGCAGTGGGTTCCCGGTGGTCAGTCTGCAGTGGCTCTCTGTGCAGACTCCTTTCCTCATGGCTGTGTGGACCTTGGTGGCTCTTTTATCTGTCCTAGGTAAGCAACTTGCATCAGCTTGCGGTTTTCATTCCGTGTTAACAGGGCTTTTACTATTTCATCACCTACTTGGTGGGCATCATGAATAATTTTTCAACACTCTTGATCTTCTCACATAACAGTGGGCCCCCCAAGGCCCTGATGTGCATCTGATGTGCTCCCAGTTACTCGGTGGCTTCCTCTAGGCTGCTCAGAGACCTAGATGTCCTCTAGGCTCTCAGTCTATATAGTCTCCCACCTGGTCGAGAGCGGGGAAGCTGCATCTCAGAGCCTGTTGGGTTTTCAGGGGACATTGAGGTGAAATGGGCTCTGAGCACACTGGGCTGAGTAGCTCCTGAATACCCCCTTGAGGAGGGCCCCTGTGCCTGGCCACTGTCTGCCTGTATACAAGTCACATACAGAAGGCCAGCTGTCCCTTCAAAGGGCTTTATATCGTCCTTAGATTTGTATGTTACCTATGCAAAGACTGATGTTAAACACCTTTATCCATATAAAACCCTGTGAACTGTTTAGCCACTGGGTAAAACTGCAGAGAATCAATAACTCATCTCTAAGACAGAATCAGATCTGGGGCTATTGTATCCAATTAAATAAGAGCTGACTACCACCTGCCAGTGATCAGAGAAAATGAAGAAAGCAGAATATTGGGGACAAGAGTCTACCCTTTACAAGGGGGACCCACTGGACTGGGACATTTCCTGGCACTCAGTGCTGGCATAGCTCCTCAGCAGATAAGTCATCTCTGTTGCTGGCACAGACCCTCCCCATCTACAGCCTACCCCAGCAAAATACCCCAAGCAACCTTGAATGTCACAAATCTGAAGGAAAATGGGCTCCTAACATTGAGGTCAGGAGGTCATCTCCTTCTTCTTTGGAGGAAAAAGCGTCCCACATAGCCAGCTGCTGGGGCTATGGCTTTCCATCCTCTTAGGGCTCCATATGGGTGTGTGGGGTTCATCTAACATAGACAAACCCAGATCCTCCTCATCCCTCAGTGTCCCTTGAACAATTTTTCGAAACTTGGGTGCAAAGTCTGGCTGAGCTATGGTGTACTCACTTCTCACTTCCTGGAAACACTCTTAGTGAGTGAATGGATTTCCGGTGTCCCAGAGCCCACTGGGTATGAGTGGTATGTGGCAAGACTCAGAAATTGGCTATTGGGACTCCAGGGTACTAGAGTTAGCATCTGGTGAGATGATTTCTCAGTAGGACACTTACAGGCAGAGCTGGGAGATGAGAATCATGAGAGGTCATACAAATTTGTCCTTCTAAGGTAGGAAACCAGAAAGACATAGGAGGCCAGAACTGACGCCCACCTGTCCTTTAGGGAAGTGGGACACTTTGCAGGAGAGCAGTTTCCAGAGCAGCCAAGATCATGATGGGCGGAGGGTCTTGCTGATAGCCTGCACAGGGCCACAGGCACCTCCGGAGCCCTAGGGTCTTCTTGTGCTAGGTCTCACACCTATCCTGTGGTCTCCATGTACCAAAGTCTTGCTCATTTCCAGTATTCCCATGTGCTGAGGTCTCACACCCCTTCCAGGTCCCTATGTGCCAAGGTTTTACCTCCTAAGATCCTGTGGCCCAAGGTCTCATACTCCCCTCAGAGTCTCCTTGTGTTAAGAGCTCAGAGCTCTCCCATGAGCCCTGTGATTTCCAGATCTCACTCTTGTCCCAGAGTCCCCATATACTCTAGGCAAATACATGAAGCTCCTGACCACAGAAGCTCCTTCTGGAGCAAAAACAGGCCTTTGATGGTGGTTCATAGCCCATGGGTAACTGGTGAAGGACCTGGAGAAGCAGCAGAGCCTCCAGCTTGTCCCAGGAAAGGTTAACCAAGCTGCTGGGGCCTTGGGGAGGGGAGACTAGGGCATGACCCATAATAGGTAAGGAGACCTGAGAGTAGCCCTTGAGACCACCTTGGAATCATTGTGAACTGAACAGTAATTCTCCATGTTGGAGGGTAGACACTGTGCATGGAGTATCTGGAGGAGAGTTGGGGAGGAACTCTACCCTCCAGCTTGTTCTGAGATGGGGGGCGGTCATGGCAGTTGGTAGGTGACAGGGAACATCTGCAGGTGAGGAGGTGCAATGTAGAAGGGAATGAGTGGCAGGAAGGGAGGGAGCAGTAAGCTTGCTGCAGAGGTGGCCTTGAGCACTGGATGGAACAGCGCACTCCACCTTCCCGGGGAAGAGGAGGCACGTCCCCAGCTGAGATGAGTGGTTGGAGGCCTTGGGGTTGGGAAGAGGGCCCGGCCTGCCTAGGTAGCTGGGGACCCAGAAGGTTAGGCTCTGAGTTACTCTCTGGTGGACCTGGGTGCAAAGAGCAGGCAGTAGGTGGCCAGGATCCTGAAAGTGGTGAGGGAGCAAAGCAGAAATTACAGGACCACAATGGGCAGGCATGGTTCCTGGAAAAGTGGGGCAGCCACACAGGTGGTGAGGGAGGGAAGCCTGGATCTCAAAAAGAGGCCACAGTAGGGAGGGCACAAGGCCCCACAAGGCTCTGGGGATGAGAAGCCAAGGCTCAGGTGTTTGTGAGTTTCAAAAACAGTCAGACATGGACCAATGGACACAGTCACACTGAGTCAGACCCCAACATTTCAAAGAATTGAGCGAGTAACCTTCCAGGGGTGGTCACTTTTGACCTGGGGTTCTAGGGAACAGAGAAAATATGGCTCAGAAGTAGTGAAAGAGTTAATGGATGGCTGGGGTGGGGGTGAAGCCGGAGAACTGCAACCCAAGGAAATCAGTGTGTGAGGTGGGGCATGACCTAGGTCTCCAACTCCCTGGGGCTAATACAGCTGGGGATAAAAGGCAGGAGGACATGGCCCTGTAGAATTCAGGCAGAAGAGAATCAAGGGAAGGAGGTACCCTCTTCCTGAATGGGGTACATCCTCAGTTTTGAGCAGCCTGTCTTGATATTATGAGACCGAGAAATAAAAATTTGAGTGAGCCTGCCTGTCAGGGCTTCTGACTTTAGGGCTCAAAGTTCCCCTTGCACAGCTCAGCTGAGATTCTCAGTCAACAGTGGAAGGTGCTTCTGTGCTCTCATGGATGGAGACACAGAGCTCTCCTCAGAATCCTGCCTTGTTGGCATGAGAAGTAAGCAGAGGTTTCTGTGATGCTGTGAAAAGGTCCGGGGGCCTTGCTTTCCTCTCCCTTCATGGAGAGCATCCCAGGCAGAGGCAACTTGTAACAGTGTGCAGCCAGACACTTGTTGTGTCCTGTGGAACCTGCTCCAGCAGCACTGCTGTGCTCCTTCTGCGGAGCCCTCCAGAAGGCATCTGCTAAGACCGTGAGCCTATAGCTGCCCTCATTAGGTATGTGGACTGTGGACCTGGGTAGGAATTGCCCACCTGAAGAAATCTCATCAAGTTTACCAGTGGCTTGAGGTCCCCCAAGCCCACATCCCCAGCTACTCTTGGTATCATAGCCTTTGAGCTGTGAGCCTTCTGGTGGCAGCTGTCTTGAATTTGGCTTGCATTTCTTGTTGATAAACTGATTGCAGTCTTTATTGACAACTGATGGTTCCTTTGCTGTGGCACACCTCCTTGAACATTTGGATCACCTTCTTCCTCCTGCTTTGGGGAGCTCTGGATGTGACCTGGATCCTGTTACTCAGGTGGAGTCACATCATTCTCCAAGTCTCAACACCTTTCACATTCCTAAATCCATGACTTTCAATTAAACAGGAATTTTCCCTTTAATACAAACTTACCATTTTTTGTGGTTAATATGTTGCCATTCCATTTAAATCCACTCCAATGACTGTTTAATTCTTCTCCCAGACAGATGTCTGGTTGTTCTAGCACCTTTGTGTTGTTCACCTACCTCCTGTGCAGTGAGTCCATCACGGTGCCCATCCCACCCCGTGGCTTCATGTGGATTGTCATTCTCCTCTTCTCACCTTTCAGCCTCATTCATAACTGTGCTTTCCTACTCTGTAACGTCACAGGTCTTCACAGAGCTGCACATTCATGACCTGCTTATCTTTCAGAATACTCCGGGCTATTGTGGGGCTTGTGTGGGTCTGTGCAAGGTTTGGAATGCATTCCCTTAGTGATGCTCAAATCCACTGGGATTGTACTGAGTCCACAGGTAAGCTTAATCTTTCAGTATCAAGTCTTGCCTCCCAAGAATCTGCTGTTTTTTCCCAGGCTGGCCACCAATGATGCCCCTACTGGGACTAGAGCCTTCTAGGCTAACCAACTTTCCTTCCTATCTCACTTCATGACTTAAATGGAGGCTCTTGGACTTCCAGGGGTGTGTGGGGAGGAGAGGGGAGCAGGCTATACTCTAAGTCAAGTCTCTCTCTTAGGGAAAGCCACAGGGCTAAAATGGATCATTTGGCTTCTGCTTATCCAACTGAATATGTGTTACACAACTTTAAAGTAAATCTAAGGTGACATTTGACTAGCAAACACTTCTCTACAACTTGCATTTATAAAGACTGACTGATTTTACCTAACTTGCAATGAAGATTTGTTGATGTCAGCCAGCTATGTACCATCCATCTCCCAGTGCCCCTCCCTCCCCTGTTCCATCCAGTCCTGTGCACATTACTAAAACTCCTGATACCATGGGACTTGCTCTCTGCCCCTGCCACTGCCTAGTATTGTTTCTTCCCTGTCCTCCTCCGAGCTTCTGTCTAAACCGTCTTCTGCCTGAAAATACCCTACTGTGTCTGCAGAGCATCCACTTTGGATTTGCAGAAACCTTTTGTGGTGGCAGGGTACTTACTACCAGTAGAAACAGGATTCCAAGTCAGCAGTGCTTTTCAGAAGTCATTCAAGTTCTGGGATGGAGAGACAGCTCGATCAGTAAAGTGCTTGCTGGGCAGACATGAAGACCACGGTTTTAACCAATGTAGAAAAGTTGGCTTGAGATTGTAATCCAAGTGCTGGGGAGATGAGACAGGCAAGACTAACTTAATTGGCAAGCACCAGACTCCAGTGAAGTATTTTGTCTCAAAAAAAGTACATGACACCTGAAGAATGACATCCAAAGTTGAACTCTGGCCTCCACACATGTACACACTTATGTGCCTTCACACAGATACACACTGATGTATTTCATGTTTTCTTTTTAAAAAATAATGTTTATTATTTTTACGTATGAGTATATTGCCTGCTTGTGTATAAGTGCACCATGTTGTGCAATGCCTGCAGAGTCAGAAGAGTACATTGGATTCTTCTGGAACTAGAGTCACGGGCAGTTGTTAGCCATCACGTGGGTTCTGGGAATTGAACCCAGCTCTTCTGCAAGAGCACCTGGTGCTCTTAACCACTGAGTCATTGAGTCATCTCTCCAGCCTCTCAAGTTTCTTCTTACATAGTTTCCTTGAAAGTCGCCTGTGAATTCTTCATGGCTCCTTTAGAGACAAGTTTCAAAAATCATTTATAAATTTAATACAATTCCAATAGAATTTCAATGGGATTCCTGAGTACGAACTAAACACTTGGCCCTGAAATTTACCCAAAAGGATAAAGTTCAAGAAGTGCCAGGCAGCACTGACAAGAACGTCAGGGACCACAACATGTCCTTATAGTCTTGCTCCCCGAATTTAGATTATTGGTCAATTTTCTGAGCTACGTTTGCCTTCTCCTAGTCAGTAGCTTTTCTTTTTCATTTTCATACTTTAAAAAAGTATTAAAATATGAAATTAATTTGCTGTGAAGCTAGCCCTTTGTGTCTTTATATATTCCTGTGGTATTTTTCCATTAACCTGACTCCCCTGAGGTTCTTACTCAGCTGTTGTTTTAACAAGCGTGCATATGTTTGCTCCATTAATGATAAGCTAGTGGGTCATTTTAAAGTATGTGGAATGATGCCCTTGGAGGGCCTTGTTTTCCTCCAACCGTGTCAGGGACACAAGACCTCCTAGCATACTGCCATTGTTGGGAAGCGTTGGACCACAGGAGCTCAGAACTGAGTTTCCTGGCCTGTAATATTACCAACAGTAGCCTCACGTGTGCTCAGGGAACTCACATGTGTGCAGGGAGCTACATCTGGTAGAAAACCATCCAGCACAGAACCAGCAGCACAGGAAGTGATTGTGGGGGTGGGATGCAAGCAATACTCATGCCTTACCAGCCCAGAGCTGCCAGCCACAGCCACAAGTGTGCTGTGGGGTGCCTTGTACAGCCCATGCCTTTGCCGTCCCAGGGAAGCAAAAAGAGGACATGTGCACCTACCAGCAGCATTTGTGCCCTGAGGTCTCTAGCTTGTCCGTCTGATGTCTGGCCTCCCAGACTCTGCCTCCTCAGGGACAGTCTGCCCTGGAGTCTGCATGGAGTTGTGCTCACTTTCTCTTCCCCATCACTCCCGTTAAGCCAATGGAGCACTAACATCTGGGGGCAGCCAGAATATCAGAGGGACTTCAAAGACCACCATCTTTACTGATGGCCCTAAGTCTGTTCTCCAAGCCCCCCAGGGAGGCAGAACTGGAGTTCAAGGACGGAGACCCCTCTAACAGCTCTTGCTTACCTGCGTTTACCTGAGGTCCTCAGGAGGCTTTGAACACTCCATGGCTGGAATGTCTTTCACCAGGAAATGAGGCAGCTCCTCTTGTCTATACATTCCCTTTAAGTTATTTTGCTTGTAATTTTGTTTTTGTTAACATGTATTAAGCATACATATTAATGGCATTCAGTGTGATACTTCCACACATTCACAAAGCATGCACTGATCAAATTCTGTCTCCCCTTGGTCACCTTTTCTTCCTCCCAATCTCTAATAACCGCTTTTCTGCATCTGGATTGACATTTTGGGGCTGCATAGAAAACAGGTACC
Organism: Nannospalax galili; assembly: GCF_000622305.1. Lineage (NCBI taxonomy): Eukaryota > Metazoa > Chordata > Mammalia > Rodentia > Spalacidae > Nannospalax > Nannospalax galili. Next base: position 360,685 of record NW_008355380.1, on the reverse strand, counting down.
AGTTGTATTGGGTTCATGTCATTTAACTTGTCTTGTGGCTTCATCTGTTTTGCTGCAAATGACAGGATTTTTCTTCTTCTTATGGCTTAATCCTCCATTGGGTATGTATATCACATTTTTAAATCTTTTTTCCTTTTAATGGACACTGAGATTGATTCCCTATCTTGGATCTTGTGAATAGCACAGCAACAAACATGGGTATGCAGATTCCTCTGGTATGTTGATTTCATTTTCTTTGGATATGGACCCAGACAGCAGGATCAAATGATAGCTCTAGTTTTAGTGTTTTCAGGCCCTCCACACTATGCTCCAGTGGCTGCATGAGTTCCCCTTCCTCCAGCAGTGTGTGAGTTAATTCTCTACATCCCTACCAGTGGGGTTTCATATGTCAATAACAAAATTGCTGAGAAAGAAATCACAACAACAATCTCATTTATAGTAACCATACACAATAAAATAAAACACAAGGAATAAATTTAACCAAGGATACGAAAGACATCTACAATGGCAATTATAGAACTCTGATGAAAGAAAATGGGAAAAAAGAAGGCCTGCTGTGTTCAGGGATTAAAGGAACTGTTGTTAAAAACGTCCACACTACAAAGCAGTCTGCATGTTCAAGAAAATCCCCATCAAACCGCCAATGACATTCTTCATAAAACTAGAAAAAATCATTCTGAATTTTATAAGGAAACTCAGATCCAGATCGCCAAAGCAAATTGAACAAGAGCCATGTTGGAGGCATCTCAATCCCTGATCTCAAACTGCATAATAGAGAAAGAGTAACACAAACAATGTGTTGAAAACAAACACAGACCAATGGAACAGAATAGAGAACCCAGAAACGAATCCACCCAGCTACAGCCAACTGAATCTCAACAAAAGCACCAGAATTAGACAGTGGAGAAACAGGATCCTCATGTAGAAGATTGAAATTTGACCCCTATCAGTCATCCAGGGCAGAAAACAATTCAAAATGGATCAAAGGCACAAATCTAAGACCTGAAACCCAGGGCAGAGTGTGTAGCTCAGTGGAAGAGCATCTGCCAAGCATGTGGCAGACCCTGAGTTCTATTCCTAGCACTACAAAAAGAAAAAGAAAAAAATCCCTGAAATTCTCACATTGCTAGAGGGAAAGCCTCTAATAGCAAAGGGAGCAATCGGCAAAGAGACAGAATGGGAGAAACCTTTTCATCAAGTATTCAACAGGGGATTCACACTCAGAACGTATAAAGAGCTCAGAACAAAAGCAAGCAATTCAATTAAGAAGTGAGCAAATGAATTGAATAGACATTTCCCAAAGGAAGAAACACAAATGACCAACACATATATGAACAAATGCTTAATATCATTAGTCATCGAGGAAATGCAAATCAAAACCACAAGGACACACCATCTCGAACCGTTAGATGAAGGAAACAAAAGAATTTCTTTCTCAAGTTTTAATAGAGAAAAATATTTCTTCAGAGAATTATTGTTGTAACCTTTTGAAAGAGCCTAGTGAAATTAAGATGACTGTTATTGTCCCTTGAAGAAAGGTTTGGTCAAGAATAAAGCATGCTTTTCAAGTTCAGAATTTATGAAAAGACAGTCTATTACTGCAGCACCCCCTGGCTCACACACTCCTGTGGACTGCGCACTGTGCACCTCACAGAGAAAGTCCATCTTTTTGCTGAAGGAAGCCACAGGGACAGTTGTTATACTGGGAGCATAACATGGCCAAGATATGGAGGTGACTAAGAAAAGACAGAATTTTTGCCATGGTGTCCATGACTGCTCAAGGAATAGTTCAATAAGATATAATATGTTTCAGAACATGCACTCAGGGGAAGATCACGCAGCTCTTTAGACAGGTGATATCTAGAAACAATGATGGAGAGAAACATGAAAACACATGTAGATATGTACATAGATGTGATAGGCAGGTAGGGAGATGATAGATGAGAGATAAATGATAGATGATAGTTGGCTAGATAGATACTTATAAAGATCAATAATATGAACAGACAGATGAAGGTACATGGATACATAGATATAAAGATAAAGATGGCAGAGAAATGGTACAGATAGATGATAACAGATGACAGGGACAGAAAGATTGAGATAGGTGACAGGTAGATGATGGACAGTTGGCAGATGGACACAGACAATGACAGGTGACAGATGCTCAAATGCAGAAATCTGCAAGATATTTTGGAGCATGTATATTGCAGAAAAAATGTTCCTCATGCACACAGGGTGCGCCCATCAAGTGCCCAGGCAAGAGCAGTGCACGCGTGCTTGACTAGAGTGGGGCATGAAGATGCAGGTGTTGGGGCTTCCTCTGTTGTCTCGCTTATATATGGAATTACTTCTCTAATTCGTGGGGGGGGGGAGATTCTGTGCCCATGTGTGGAGAAATGAGTGGTTGATGTTGGTGTCACCCTCTAGATCACATTCCACATTGTTTTCTGAGTCTCTCACTGGACCTGGAGCTCACCATTTCAGCTAGACTGGTTGGCCAGTGAACCCCGGGGTCAGTCTTTGCCTCCCTCCTGTTGCCCAGCTCTGGAGCTACAGGTGCTCTACGGAAGACCTGGATTTTATGTGGGTGCTGAGAATCTAAACTCAGGTCTTCATGTTTATACAGCAAACACTTTAACCACTTAAACTTTAACCCAGCCCTCTCTTCTTTTTAGGTTTTTTTTTTTTTTTTTTTTTTTTTTTTTTTTTTTTTTAAGATTTAGTCTTATTTACTTAGTCTGTGTACGGGGAAGTTTATGCACGTGAGTGCAGGTACCTGCAGAGGCCAGAGGTGTCAGTTCTCCCTGGATCTGGAGTTACAGGTAGTTGTGGGCCACCTGACTTTGGTGTTGGAAACTGAACTCAGGTCCTCTGGGGAAGTAAGTGCTCTTAACCCCTAAGCCACCTCTCCAGCCCGCTGCTCCTCTGAAAGCTTAGAAGGAAGAAATACAATAAGCCAATTCATGTAGCTTTCTGCTTCTAAGGCTTGGTGCTTGAAAAATATTAATTCTTCAAAACTCTGAGTGGGCTAAGAAATGTAGCACAGGCCGGTGCCTCAGCTGCTCCTGCAAGGGCCTCTGGCCAGACCTTCCCAACCACCCCAAGGTCATGGAAGCCACTCATTGGAGTCCAGTGACAGTGTAAGAATGCTAAATCTTAATACTTACATGAGAAAACAAGGGCTCAGTGAGCACAGGCAGCTGAGAAACCCGGACCAAGGTCAATGTTGCAAATGCGAAGAAATAATGTGGATAAAGAAGTTAAAATGTACCAGTACATAAACTCCACAAGTAGAATCTTTGTCGTCCTTGAGACTAGGGTGGCACCTGGAACATAGAAGACATTCAAAGGTATTGAGAGAGGGAGAAGAAAAGAGAGACAAACAGGAAGAGGAGACAGAAGGCAGTGGAGAGAAGCCACCATGAGCTGGTTCTCTGAAAACAGACTACACATTGGTGTGGAAAAAGGAGAAAACAGTAAGGTCCAGAATCAATACTGGAAAGACTTAACAGAGCCAGGAAAAATAAGAGAGAGAGAGAGAGAGAGAGAGAGAGAGAGAGAGAGACAGAGACAGAGAGAGAGACATAGACAGAAACAGAGAGAGCTGGAGACAGAGAGAGACAGAGACAGAGAGACAGAGAGAGACAGAGACAGAGAGACAGAGACAGAGAGACAGACAGAGACAGAGAGAGACAGAGACAGAGACAGAGACAGAGACAGAGAGAGGGAGGGAGGGAGAGAGAGAGAGAGGGAGAGAGAGAGAGAGAGAGAGAGAAACTCTTAAACTCTTGGTACTTCTCTAGGCATCAGATGGTGACACCTGTGGTCAAAACCCCACCTGTCTCTACAACCACCAGAAATGTCCACAGAACAGAACTACTTGGAGTCACGGAGGACGTACAGACTGAAGAAAGCACTGTAGAGGTAACTTGCCCTCTTCATGCTCAACATTCCCATGGCTTCATCCTGCGGACACTGGTTCTGCCATGGCATCTAGCCAGGACCCAGGGACAGCACCAGCAGGATATGAGTTGTCTATAGACTCATCTCCCTTATACTGTGGCCTGGAGCTGCCAGATCTGCAGAATCCCAGTTCACCTCAGCCTGTAAAATCAGAAATTGCAGTTTACAAGATCGAGGGGCCTTTAGGAAAAGGGGGGGTTGAATGACGTTGGATGAAGGGATCTGCCCAGCCTAGCCAGCTGCCAGCAAATTCTGTCTGGTGGGAGTGATCTTACACGGGGCTCAAAACACTCTCCATTTCAGACAAGGTCTGGCTTTTGTGTGGCTTAATGTATCTAAAGATGGGGACTGTGCAGGGCTGGGGTCTGTGCAGAGTTGAGGTCTGATCGGGACTAGGGTCCGTGTAGCTAGGGCCTGTATATGGTGGGATCCGCACAGAGCCAGGGCCTGTGTGTAGTGGAATCTACACATAGCTGGGGTCTGTGTATGGTGGGGTCTGTGCACTGGTGTCTGTGACTGGTTGGGTCTGTGCAGGGCTAGAGTGTCACATGACCGGGATCTGCTTTGTGCTGATGTTTTTTCAGGGCTGGGAGCTATTCAGGCCTGGGGTCTTGGCAAGGCTGGGTCTTTGTAGGGCTGGGATTTGTGTAGGGGCTGGGGTCTGGACAAGGCTGTGTTTGTGTGGTGGAGTCTGGAAGTGCTAGATCTGGAACAGAAATGTGGCTCAATAGAAACATCAAAGCCTGTCATGTTCTCAGCACGGCTGTCAATCATGTCTTGAACTCCCTGAGTGCTCTTGTGGACAGCCTTAGTGAGAAGGTATCAGTGGGTGTTGTCCTTCTAATGATTTCTCCCAGGGGCCTGTACTACACTACAGCCAGCAGGGGGCAGGCAGTTACCTTCTCAGGGCCATCAGCAAGGAGCTCAGGAGGTCTCTGCTCTGCTAATCCTATTTGTCTGGGGATCATCTGTGCTCCTTTCAGCTTATTTCCCTCTGTTTAATTTTATCAGAAATAAGGATAGGTCAGAAACCACAGCAGGAAGAATCAGCCTGGGACAGGGCGATAGGCTGAAGATGAGGCTCCTGCCTCCTCACTGTTGTGGGCAGGGGAGGCAATAGGATGTGGGAGGCAGGCCTTCCTCAGCACCTCTGTCTCTGCAGCCTCTGGGCCCCACTCAGGCCCACCGGGATGCAGCTGCAGACACCAGGGTAGCTTCCTGGGCTGTGCCATCTCCAGCACCCCAGATTCTATCTGTGTTCTCCATCAGAGCTTAGGGAGGACATGCTTCCAGGTGCCATGCAGAGATGTTGGCTTACAGCCCTTCTCAGTCACTAACGACCTATGTACTTTTCAACATTACTCTGAGGTTGGAGATGCTCTCAGTGCAAGCAGGTTTCTAGGTTGTTGTTAGCGGTGGTGGAAAGACAGGGCAGCTCCTGGCTCAGCACAACTCGTGGCCCCCTCATAGTTCCTATACCTCTAAGGCTAGCATCTGCCAGCCCATCTTAGACCCCTGTGAGTCAAGCCTCAGACCAGTGACAGACAGGCACACCTGGAACTGCCCGCAGGGCCAGGAACTGAGCCCACTCTGGTGTGAAGTTCAGTCTTTTGCTTATTCCTACCCCAGTCCTACCATCCAGGCCTGAAGTGGACCAAGAGGTTAGGACTCTCCTTCTCTGATGCCCCAGATTCCCTGCCTCAACATGAGCCCTCTCCCCACTGGTCCTGCCCGTTCTAGTCCTGCAGGCAGCTGGCTCCTGGGTTGGCCTGTGGCTGTTTCTCACTGCAGATCCTGAGGCTCTTCTTACCTTCACATCATGTGCGGATTTTGTTGTTATTTGGAATTTTCGTTCTTGTTTTGGCTATGTGTTTACTTATTTGTATGTGTACATATGTGTGTGTGTATGTGTGTTTGTGAGTATGTGTATGTCCACATGTATGGAAACCAGAGGTTTATGTTGGGTATATCCCTCTAGAGCCCACCATCTTATGTTATCAAACAGGGGCTCTCACTGAACCTGGAGCTCACTGATTGGCTAGAATGACTGGCCAGTGAGTTCCAGGGATCTACCTGTCTCTACCCCCACCCCTGAGCACTGGGATTACAGAAGTATGCCACCATAACCAGCTTTCAAGTGGATGCTGAGGATTTCAGCTGAGGCACTCATGCTTGCCCAGGAAAGGACTTTGCTGACTATGCCATCACCTAGGTGATGGACTTTGGCTTCTTTGAGACAGGGTCTTGCTATATACCCCTGACTGGCTTCAAAATCACTATATAGACTGAAGTGATCTCAAACTTTTGGCCATCCTCCTTCTTCTGCCTCCTGAGTGCTGGAATTACAAGCATGTGGTACCACATCTTGCCATACCACGTGTTTGAGATAGCAGCAACTGCAGCCACAAAATAGCTTTTGTGCCTTCTGCTGTCTTGCGTGAACACATCTGGGAGCTGTGTTCAGTGGAGCTGGGCCTTTTTCAAACATAACTTCCTTACACTGGACTGCTTACAGGGGTAATGGCTACATATTACATGCTTCTGCATGTGCTAAGGGCTCACACTAGTCTCTGGGAGCAGAGGTTTGTGGGAAGCTTGAGGGATTCACATCTATAGGTCAGGGCCAACAGCCCTGGAGCTGGGGCTCCCTTCAGCTTAGCCGGGCATCTAGGCAGAAGGTCTGCCCTCTACTCCCCAGGCAGTGGGTGCCTGTTCTTCCAGGTCTCTCTGGCACAACCAGGTTGCTCTCCTTAAGGGAAGAAGCAGTTCCCTAAGGGCCACATTCTCTGGGTGTGAGCCACCAAACTTCTCCAGCTGCTGCAAGTGAGGGTATGGTGCCTGAAGGCAGATTACCTGTGGCCAGACCCACCCCTGCTAATTGGGATTGCTGTACTGATTATTCATGAGATAGCAATGTGTGGAGGCAGCATTGTCCCGGCTATGGATGCGGAAGCAGAGACTAAGAAGTGCAAGGTCACCCAGTGAGGCAGCCCCACGTCGCCTTGCAGCCCACTTCAGTGTTTGTCTGCTGTAAAGTCCCAGCCAACCCAGAAAGGCTGGTGACTGTTTCTTTTCTATTTATAGTTTTCTCGTTCTATGTTGAGGATAATTTTATAACCTGTTGAAATTCCTCTGAGAAGTAGGTAGGGGTATACACCCTGAATGAAGTGCCCTGTGATTTGGCGAAAGGTGGTGATTCGTTTATTTCCCCTGCTGTAAAAATGCTCTGTAATCTGAGTGAAGCAGGAGTCGACAACCTGGGAGATGTAGAAAACAATGGATCTGATTTACACACAAAAATCAAAAGGGGAATGACATCTGGGAAGAGCAGAGCAAGGCCAGATATCCCCTGTTGCTTTTGAGTTTGTCTGGTTAACCTCCTCAGCTTAGTCCTATGGAGACTGACCAGGGATCCCAGGCAGAAGGGTCCTTAGAGGGCAATGTCACCTCCCTGACTGACACTCTGCCAGCAGCTGTGCTGAGATTGTCTGTGGTGGCCCCCACCAGAGTCAAGGGTCCTCTTCTTCCTATACAAATGCCTTGGGAGGAAAGATGGAAAGGCTCAGACCTTGCTATAGGACAAGAATGAGTAGTCATTTATTCTGGTGAGGGCCACTTAGAGCTACAAAGCACTGGGCTGTGGAGGTCATTTTTTTTATAGTCTCTCACTCATCCACTTTTTGTTTAACAGCTTTACTGAGGGGCAATTGACATACAATCAACTCCATAAAGCAACAATTCAATGTTCTGACATGTGTCTCCACTGGAGAGAATATCACAATAAACAAGATAAGGGATGTCTCCATCACCTGCAGGTCCTTGTGCCTGTTAAAGCTCTCCTCCCTGTCCATGACCCATCTCAGCACATCCCAAATGGCTCACCCTGTGACTACTGACTAGTCTTCATTTTCTAGAACGTGTACAAAAATGTGCTTGCACTCTGTTACCTTTTAATTTTTTGTCTTTCTGCCTTCACTCAGAAGAGTGGTTCTGGAATCCAGCTCTACTCTGAAGCGTAGCTCTGGTCTTGTTCACAGCCTGGTTGTATTCCATTGTATGGATGTACCATAACCTTTATCCCCATGATGGGTGCCTAGTTGAACTCTTTCCAACGTTGGTATTACTTTAGCTCCTCTTACTTTTTTGATTAGGATGAACATGATGTGTTTTTCCCCAGACTTTAATTTTAGCTTATTTGTGACTTATATTTAAAGTGTTTCTTGTAAGAGGTACATACACAGCTAGGTCATTGTTTTTTGTTTTTTGTTTTTTTCCTCCTGAATCTGGCAACCTTTTCTTTTTAATTGTGATATTTAAACCATTTACATTTAATGTGATTGTGGAAGGCTAAGTTTAAACATATCGTTTTTGTCTTCCGTTTGTCCCCTCTGTTCTTTCTTCCCCTTTACCTTGTTTTCTTTTTTTTCTATGATTCTATTTTATTTCCTTTTGGTTTTGATTATTATTGTTGTTGCTGTTGTTTTGAGAAAGAGTCTCCTTGTAGCCACAGCTGGCCTGGACCTTGCTTTGTAGACCAGGCTGGCCTCAATCTCACAGAAATCGCCTGCCTCTGCCTCCTAAGTGCTGGGATTAAAGGCATGTGCTACCATGCCCAGGTTGGTTAATTATTTTTGCTGTGTTTGTTATGTTAAATAGTTGTTTCAGAGTTTCTGATGCACATCTATGGTTTGTCATCAGCTACCTTCAAGTGACAACATTCAGCTAAGTCTTATGACTGTGATCCATCTCTCCCCTCCTGGCCTTTGAGCTGTTTTTGTCATGCACGTTTCCAAGCACTGTAATCCCATTGCACAGAACTAATTTTCTTCCCATGTCTTAGGCACCATCCCCCATGTTGCCTGATGTCTAGTGTCTTGAAAGCTTTTTCTTGTTGTATTTCTGAGTTTTTTATGATTCAGACCATTGGTAGTATAACCCTGGTCCTGGTTACTCCATCTTAGTTGGAAGGGGCCTCAGCTAAAGTAGTTGTGAAAAATAACATTTCAAAATAGCCCACTTTAAAAATAACCTTTCCCCCATTGGTTTGTATGCTATTTGTGTTCACTGTAAAAGAGAAGCATCCTAAATCTCAGCTCCAGTGTATTGTGAAGCCTGACTGCAAGCCTGCTCAGACACGTTTTTGTGCACATCTATATGACATTGTTTTCCTGCTCAGTGACAATCACTATGTACATGTGTGGGTCTTAATGTCATAGTTTTCCATTTCTTTACAATTCGGTTGTGGTGTTGCTTATTTATAACGTTTCACTTGTTGGGCTCACATAAGGGATGATGCTGGCTACCAAAACTTCAGGTACATGATTAGCACTAGGCTGATGTGAAAGTAGGTCAGGAAAGAGCTAAATTTCCAGAAATAGATAACTGCTTATGTGAGGACTGGATGTCACAGAGGTGGTATTGAAGACCTGTGGGAAATTGGTTATCCTCTTTAAGGCAGTGTGGCAAATGACTGGCCATTTGGGAAACACGAGACTGGGACCACACTCCATTCCTTCTCAGGGTGCACGGTGTGAGGGTAAATGTGTGTCTGCAGTCACTGGATTGTCTTTGTCTAACAACTCACCCCCAACAAAAGCCACTCCCTGAGGCTAGGCACCCACCTCTGGGACCTGTGGGACCCGGAACTTTTCTAGAGCAAGCACCCCATCTCCTCATCTCTAGACTCTACTATCCAGAAAGCAGAGCTCTGGCCACAAACTCAACCTTGTCACCTATAGCCAGTGACCCTGGACTGTGACTGCCAGACTGACATCCACCAGTCTTATGTGCTAAGCCTGGGGGTGTAGAGGAGCCTTGCAGTGCAGAGAAAGTGGGATCAGCCTTAGTCATCTGATTGCAAAAGAGTCTGTGTCAGTGAGTCTAATGTTTAGTCTGTGAAATGCTCTGCTTCCTCCCACCCCTGATTCTGAGGCTCTTCAGAGGAGGCCCCACAGCAATGTCTCTTCCACCTCCTGAGTTGGCTTTAGTTATCTCTTTGGACTGAGGGTCCACCTGAACTCTTGGGGACTCCTTTCCTCTCCACACAACCTGAGATCCTAGCCTGTCTATGGATGGAGGCAGCTGTAACTAGGAGTCTAGCTACCCGAGGGACTGGACCCAAGGAGCCGAGTTGCGCTGCGCAGGAAATTTTCTTGACTTGTTCGGGAGCAGGAAGTTGGTGTGGCTGTCTGAGCGGCAGGAATAATCAGATGTCACAAAGTCCAAGCCTTGTAATTCTGTGAAGTTTATTGATAGGAGCGGCCATCTCCCAGCTAATTCACCCTATCCTAAACTCATTCCGGCACGAGCATAAGATGTTCCAGCCCAGAGCAAGGCTGTTGAGTGTATGAGGCACTGAGCCTTGGCCTCCAGTGGGCAAAAGGGCAGAGGACGGGGAAAAGTGAACAGGAAGACCCTGAGGCTGGCCCCTGGGACAGGAGCTGCTAGTGCCGGTGCCCCACTGGGTCATTGTTGCTGTGCTGTCATTGTGTGATCCATGGTCTCACTGAGGCACCCACACTTCAGAATAAAGCCCCCAGTAAAATCATAGGGTTTCTCCAATATCAGCATTGGAGTAACCCCGATACACCACACTAGGACAGGCGTGGCCTTAGAGTAGACTTTCCTCCTGATAAGTCCCTGGCAGCTGCTCTGGCTTTGGCAGGGACAGACAAAGTGACTTTCCTCCACCTCCTCCTTCCCGGTATCTTCCCAAAGCTGGCCAAGTTTTCAGGAACTACATTGGCCTGGACAGGAGCATAGACTTATGTCTCCTATCCTGCCAGATAACAAGGAGCTCATAAGTCAGTGTAAGTCACTGACTTTGGCTCTATAAGCTCCATAGATGACTGTGCATGGATGGGGTTGAAGACTATGGGCTCTGCCCATAGTTGGAATCCCTGGCCTTGCCCAAAAGGGAAAGAGGCCCCTCAAATTATGCTAATAGAAAGCTAGCCTTCTACTTCTGTCATTCCTATCCTGAAGTAATTTGAGGTTATCTTGGTCTTGTTATTAAGTAGTCCAATGCCTACGGTAGCCTAAGGTACAGGCCCTGCTATCTGACCTCTGGGCTCTTGAGCAGCTAGCCAGTGATGACCACCAATTATAGGGGTCTTGAGCCTCAGATACTCTCAGTGGTGATGACATAGAACATGAATGATCAATGGGAATGGATAGAAAAGTCTCAGATTAGGTAGCAGTACATCTGCTAGTCCGAGGAGATCACTGGAGCAGGTATCTACTCACCTCCATCACCAAGCAGAACCTTTCATCATAACCCAACCCAGTGTGCCCACAGCTGGTTCCATGCATGGAAGAGATGAACCTGGGAAGCTAGCTATGGGCTCCTTGATGACCAGAGCTCCACAATGACCAGGGTTTCATGCTGACTAGGGCACCTCACTAGCCAGCACTCCTCACTGAGCTGATCTGGCTCCAAACTACCAGGGACTCTCTAACAAAGATCCCCAAATTACCAAGCTTTTAGATGGACAGGAATGAGACCCGAGGTTGACCTCTGGCCTCCATATACATGTGCACACACATACATGTTTACCTACAGATACACACACACACACACACACACACACACACACACACACACACACCAGGAAGGAAGGAAGGAAGGAAGGAAGGAAGGAAGGAAGGAAGGAAGGAAGGAAGGAAGGAAGGAAGGAAGGAAAGAAGGGAGGGAGGGAAGGAAGGAAGGAAGGGACAGTGTGGAAAGCTAGGTGTGCACCTGGAATCCCAGGAGCTGGAAGGATAAAGCTAGAAGATTGTGTTTGAGGCTAGCCTGGGTTATACAGCGAGATAGATCATGTCTCAGAAACCCAACCAACCACCCAACCAACAACAACAACAAACAAACAAAAACAACAACAACAAAAAACAATATGAAAAGAGACAGGGCCTGTTTACTCGCCCTGGCCTGAGTGTACACTCTTCTGGTATCTTCTGGGACCTATCAAGCTCATGTGACAGCTGGGATTTCCCTTATAACTTAGCTGGACAGAGCCCAGGGAAGGATCAGTCACTAAAGACTTGATCACATAGCAAGAAGTAGATGCCCTTGGGTAGCTGTTTGAGGCCTGTGGCCCACCAACGGTTCCCAATGGTACTGCCAAGGGTATGTCTTTGGGAAGTTAGCTGATGCCTGGGAGGATTTCTGAGCACTTGTCCCTGTTTGTTCTCCTCCCTCAGCTTCATGGGCCCAAAGCCCAGCATGTGACCTCAGCCCAGTGGCAGGGCACACCACCCTCCTGCTCCACCTGTGTAATTTAAGAGCATATAAAACCTAAACGAGGTGAGGAAGTGGAAGTGAGAGCCCCCACCCTCTCTTGGCCTCCATGCAATACTTGCCTGGATTTGAGACCTGTTGACTTCTAGTACTTCACCTTCTCCCAGTGGCAAGAGTGGCTAAAGGTGAGTGGTAGAATGACTTCTAGCCTCCTGACATTCCTGATAAGAGTCCTGCTGGCTGGGAATCCAGGTTAGACTTACCATAACTTTTGAGAACCATCTAGTTCCTGGAAGGGAGCTATTCATTTCTCCACTGATTAGACTCAGGGAACCTGGGAAGGCCTACAGAATATGGACCAGAGGACTGTGGAGTACTCTTAAGTCCTGAAAGTGAGTTTGGGGGGTAATCTAATCACAAGTTTCCATCCCACACTCCTGCTCTATTCTAGTCTTCTATCCACTCACCTGAGGAGGCTCAGGAATGGGAGAGTGAGGGGAGATATACTGGCCAGCAGGGAATCTCTCCCTGACCTGATTCCCTTAGCTGGGCCAAGTCAGTATGGGCTTTGCATTTCTCAAGGGACTGCCACAGAGGGTGACCTGGCCCTCCGTTTAAAAGAATCATTTAGCCTCCTTCAGGGCCAGAGTGACAGCCATAGGACCAGCTACAGGGGTCATACAGCAGCTTCCCAGAGCTCCCTCTTGGATGGTCCCCAGTTCCAAGTGTGTCCATCCTAATGATAACAAGTCAGAGCCACTAACTCCTGGAGCTTTGCACTCAGGGACCTCAAGAACAGCTTTCAGGTCCCCAATATTCTGGAAGTCATTGCATACCACGTTCCTTGATCCTTCTTCTGATGGCCTGGCTCCTCCAGCCCCTTTCTGATGGTTCTGCTTCCCGTCCAGGTCACCTGTGTTTGGCATCTTGAACAGAGGTGCTGGGTTTCTCATGTTCCATCTTCTTGTGGATGACTCCCACTCCACTACCCACACTGCTCTTTGACCCAACTCTCCCTCCTGTTTTTCTCAATGAGATAGCTTGAATACATGCTATGAGGGCCCACTGCACCTAGCAGGGTCCTTTGGCAGCTGTGGTAACCCCTCCAGGACCTTTATTTCTCCAGCAGTCACCACACAGCTACATGCTCTCTGTTTTGGACTTCCCTCCAAAAGCGACCTTGGAAAACGAGTATTCCTGATCTCTGCCTCCTCCAAGATTGCTGCACACCTAGTCATGTCCTGCCTGTCCTCTACTTCAGGAACTTGTGCCTATTCCTGCATAATCTGATGGCTATGTTGTTACACACAAGCACATTCAGTCTTTCCTCCTAAACACACACACACGAGAGAGGAGAGAGAGAGAGAGAGAGAGAGAGAGAGAGAGAGAGAGAGAGAGAGAGAGGGAGAGAGAGAGAGAGAGACTCATCTGGTACCCTGAGCCCAGCTTTCCTGGTATCTTCTCCTGCTGAGCTAGCTCGATGGAGTATCCCAGCTACAGTAGCATCTCTGAACTGCCCTCTTCACAGCTGCTCTGATCTAGGGCCCAGGAGTTGGAAGGTCATCTGAGGACTATTTGGCACCAACCCTAGGGCTGGAGTCCATCCAGACTTAGAGATATCTCAGGCTTGTGATAGAAAAACAGATCTCCAGGGAGGATGGCAGATCCCAGGTCACCATTTGAGAGCTTGGGTCAGTTTCAACTTCAGGAGGACTGGGTGGAACCAAGGTGGGCCCTAGGCCACTGGTGCTGTTCTCTGCCTCACCCCCAGCCAACAGTGATGCTTACGTAAGTCAGATTGGAGGATGATGACTGCCCCTCCCAGTCTCTACCCTGCAGGAACACTGGACCTCTAGGCTCTACCCCCAAACCTACTCTGGCCCAGAGCCGATGCTGGTGAAGGAGCCTGGGCAGAAAAATGAAAGAGACTCATGGTCAAAAGGCAGTGTAAGGGTCCTGCTGGCCAGGTTAAACCTGGTCCAAGGCCCAGAATCATCCCAGACACTTGGTTCATTCAGGTTGCAGCCACCCAAAAGATGAAGCCCATTACTGATCTTTAACATTGTCCCAGACACTCAGCAAGGATAAGCAACAGACAAGAGACTGGTTAGGAGGTGAGGACAGTGTTGCCCACAGACTTAGTCCCTCTGGATTCCTTATGAAATGAGGAGCAGACTAGAAAAAAATCCTACTCACTGAGCTCTATCTGTGTCCAACAAACAACATGTGTTACTCTGTGGTACAAAGATGGTTTTGTCGAGAAAAAACTATCCAGATGCAAATCTGCGTGGATGGGTGCGTATGACGCCTACAGACAGGGGCCCTGGCTCCCTGGTTTTCTGTCTCACCCCTGCCCTCCTCTCATTCATCTGATGCAACCAGCTCAGCATGCATTGTGGGCTGGAAGGACACCAGGAAGATACAATGGGAGAGCCTGGTTCTTTCCCTTTCATTGCGCCCACATATGACTAACCCTAGGAATAGGTCACAGCAGCCTCAGGTCAGCACAAGCAGGTCTCACTCTTACCCCATCCTGGAGACACAGACTACACTTCATCCCTGCAGTGGGAGAACCTTCCAGCAAAGAGGGAACACACTCCAGAGTTGCTGTGATATGACCCTGGAAGAGCTGATAGGCCTTGTGCCATGCACAGTGTGCACTTGTTTCTTGGAAAGGCTAAGGGGATACCTACAGGAGCCCTTTCCAGGGACACTGGAAGAAGCTTCATTGGGGTAGAGAAAGGAGGAGGATACAGGGGCTGCACCACGAGAGCCAGAGCCTCTGATTACGAGCCAGCAGTTTACAGGCAGGGGCAACCCAACTCAGTGGAATCTCAGACCTGTGTCATGGTCTGCCTCTGTAACATCACTCTGAGCATCCCTTCCTGGCTGGCCTGGCTGGAGCTCTGGAATTCACTATGCCGAGAAAAGGTGCATTATGAGCTTGGCCCATGGATAGCTTTACCATATGAGTCTATACTCTCCTGGGAACTGCAAGCTGTGATTTAATGAGCTGGCACAATCCATGAAGGCAGTGTGTCTCCTTGAGAATCCCTTCCTGGTAGTTCCCAAGGCTGGGCTGCTAGGGCAGCAGTGGATGGCCCCAGTATTGGACTTCCTCCTTTGGAGTAACCTCTGTTCCAGTGTTCCTAAACGTATTCAAAGTCAGGCAGTGTGTGTCCCTGCATCAGTGTGCTTCTGTCGCTTTCTAGCCCTCTGACTTTGACACCTAGCATGCCTACCCTGAGGATTCCTGGCCATCATGGTCATTCCAGGCAAATGGCTCCTCCTCAGGGTCAACCTGAGGCTTCCCACCAGTCACCCTTCCCTACTCAAGCTGTCCAGGGAAGGTCTGCAATGGGCCTGAGCTCCTAGAGATGTTCCTACATGGCTACAGCAAGCCACACGGCACAGCTTGCTTCACAGAGTTCCCTCTGAGCCCTCTATTTCGGTTTCCCAAACTCACTCTTGGAAGGAGCTCACTGTTGTCTTGACTCACTTGCCACAGACATGGTTGTTATTAATGTGGATGAAATCATGTTATGTCTGGATAAATCCAAAGCTATCTGCAGGGTAGGACCCCAATAGGTGAAGATGGATTATTTGGAGCTTAGGAGGGTCCACAGGTGGAGGATATCTTTGAAAGCTATGGACGCCCCCAGACACACACAAGAAAGAAGGACCCCAAGGCCTGAGAGATACTGCCTTGAAGTCAAGAAGACTGAAGCTTCCAAAGTTTCATGGGAGGTGGAGGGAAGGGCAGGAAGTAGAATGCAATGCTGTTCTGCTCCAGCTGTGGGAGATGGCAGTGTGGAGGGCATGGGTGACCCTGGCTGAACTGCTTTGGGAAAGCTGGTCAAAGAGTTAGAAGGTGGGGGAAGAGGCTGAACACTTCTGAGTAGAGAGAGGAGGGGATCATTTGTACTTGGTGTCTTGGTAAATGATACCGGCGAGGGGCTTTTCCCCCCACTGCAACCAGATCCTTCTGCAGGTTTGGGTTAGTGACTTGGCTCAGGGTGAAGGCATCTCTATTGCTTCCTATTGCTCAGATGGGAAGCAGGGGGAGCATCTGAGGACAACTCTGTGGGAGCTGAGGAGGGGCTCTGGTGGGGACCCCAATCAGCCTGGGAGGTCAGGATCTACAGAGGAAGCTTCCCACGTTGGCCAGTTGCATGGCCCAGGAGGGTAAGAGAGGTTCTAGTCACCATTGAATGGAAGCTGATGTTATGGTCATGGCCAGTGACATGCAGCACCCTGTACCATAAACATTAATTAGCACAAGTTAATATATAATTCTACATCCCTCAGTATCTTACCAGTGCCAGAGCTATTGTTCGATAAGGATTTAATGAGGCGAAGGGAAAGCTGATAAGAGCCTTCTCTCATTGTGAGATGCCAAGGTCATGGGGGAAGGGCGTCAATGACCCCTGGCTACACAACAGGAGAGGGTCTGGTATGACCCAGGCATTGTCCTTCTCCTGTCTGTACCTACCCTGTTCAGGGGGGCTTTAGGATTCTTTTGTCCTGCCTCTACTGGAAGCACCTCTGGAGGTTGTATTACTGTCATTATCTCATACCATTGTTACCCCAGACTCAGGCCTTGGTAAAGCACTCATTTGTACGGGTAGCCGCAGAGGCCATGTTGAGCCAGGGTCTTCCTGCCCAAGACAGCACTTTTCTCAAAGTCCTACAGTTCCTGGGTTGGCAGCTCCTTTTCTGTATGCAGGTCATGGCAGGAATATGGCCTGCCATAAACTGGTCTCCTTCCAGCCTAGGAGATACCAGGGTACTGTGGTCAATGAATAGACCATGGGTGGGCCAAGCTGCCAGTAAAAGGACAGGTGTCTCCTCCCTTCCAAGGGTACAAAGGAATCTGTCTCAGGAAAAGAAGCTAACAGGGAGTCTTTCCAACCCTGCCCTCCTGCCCCCATTCCATCCACAAAGATACTTTGCTCCAAACTAGGACTCCCTGGCCAAAAGTCTAGAAAGCTGTGACTTCCTTCCTCAGAGAGGCAGGCAGAGCCCCTGGGTAATTCCTTTTGAGCCCAGTGCCTTCTACATGAGCTGAAATAGGAGGGGAAATTGGGAGGTTTATGCTCAAGCAGTTTGTGAAAGAGAACAGGCTATGAACCCCAGTGTCACAGGGCCAACTCCCACTAGAGGTCCTCACTCTGAAGATGCTGAAGCAGAATTCATGTCTGTTTCTCTAGATCATACATGCACCAGCATGTACATCCTCTAACATGCTGCTCCTGTGAAGGACAGTCTCCTTGCCAACACAGTTGAGGGCTGGCTCTGTGCCTTGCCCCACCCTGCTCCATCTCCTCTGCTCAGGCTGGTGGTTTAAAGTTGCTGGAGATGCTGCTGCACCTTGAGGTTGCTTCCCTCACTGCTGCTGGCTGTCCCCACATCTGCCCTGGCTCACTGAAGCCAACTTATGGGTTTCATGGGCCTAGATTCAGGAACATATGAGAACAAATCTAGAAGGAAACATGCAGGTGCATGTGTTCTCCAATGAACCCAAACCATGGCTGTCACAACACTGACACATGGATTGTAGCTTGGGGCACTTGTGGCAGTAATGGAAAAGCAACTTTGCTCTTCAGTGACTATTTGGTCACTTGGCCAGAGCTAGAATGAAGTCAGAAGAGGCTGTGCCCCATGCACAACTGCCTTCTGTCCATGCACACCTGGCAGGTCAAGTCCACTGTTGCACTCAGACAGCAAACATCACAAAGGTGTGGGGCAGACGAGCTCCCTCTGCTTTTCTTGTATGTCCATATGCTGCTTAGGGACAATCAGGGCTCCTGGACCCCCATCCCAACATCCCCAGGCCCTGCAGGCAATGTCTTTCCTATGCAGACTACTGGCTTCAGGAGGATTGACCACTGATGACAGGGTACTGATTAGTTCTGAATTGAGGCCTATAGACATGGTGTCTGAGATTGGGGACAATGACCATGGTCCATGGCCAACAATGACTAACAGGACACAGCCACCAAAGCTATCAGGACAAATAAACCAACACACTGTCCCCACCATCAACTCCTTTAATAGCCTGTCACGCTTGTCCACTAATTGACTGGAGCTCAGTAGGGTATGTTAGTGTGTTGTACCAGCCAAGCTTCACATTGGCCCTGTATCTGAAAAGTGACTTGTCTGGACTCATCACAAATGACCTTCTGTGCCCATTAACAGTCTTCAGGGGACTCATACTCAGGCTGCCAGTTTTCCAAAACCTGCCTTCACTGACCCTGGACCATGAACCTTCTCCTGCAGCAGGTATTTACAAGCTTGTTGCCCCTTCCATGTGACAGATGTGGGTGGAAATGGGGAACAGAAAGGTCAAGTAGCTCCTCAAAAGCAGCACAGCTGACCAGTAGTAAGTATGGATTCCTTAGGCCCTTGGCCTGGGGCAGACTCTCCACCCCTCAGTGAGAGTGTCCAAGGCACAGGCAGCAGGGCTGGATGGGTGCAGGGTACCGGTTCTCTGATCCTGTGGCCCTGGGCCAGCCACCAAAGCCTTCAGCTTCCTGGCTTTAAAATGGGATTAGGAGTACAATGTAAATGCCAGGCCAGCCTGCCTTCATGGTTCCCAGGGATATCGAATGAAACCCAGGTGAGGGCACACAAGGGGTTGTCGGCTGGGGGCTGTTATTTTTCTATGTGTATAATACTCAGTCTCTAAATAGGGAAACTCATAGAACAATGAGCGTATTCATGTGCAGACAGGCACAAAGGGCCATCCACGTGGCCTACTTTAGGGGGCCCATGGCAGCCAGTGCTGTGGGCGACAGGGAGCACTAGTGGGTGTTCAGTTTGAGGAGGGCACATTCCTTCCTAGTAGTTCCTTATCTCTTGCACAGTCAGGAGGCCATGGCTGCACCTGTGAGGAGAGCTCCTGAAGAGGGACCCTGAGGGATAGCCTTGTCAGGGAGGTACAGCAGCTGGGCTAGGGTGCAGCCATTTCCATTCAATTGGGCACCAGGATCTCAAGATCCATGCAACAAGCTCTAAGGGCAGCACCTAATGCCAGCTTGCATCTAAGGCTACCAAGAGGCCGCTTCATCCAGGGAGGGGAGCACACCCCACGCCCATGTCCAAGGAAAACACCCTTGTTTTCACAAGCTGAAGTAGCGGAAGGTTGAGATTGATCTTTGAAAATATTATTCCTGAAATCTAAGCTCACAGCTGGTGTTCCTGGCATCAAGCCTCAAATCTAGTCACCTGTGCCCCTTTTCCTTGGCCGAGGCTGCTGAGGGAGGCAGTTCTGAACAATGTGTGGTCTTCCGCCACAGGTCCCCAAAGAGAGTTCCTCCCCCCATGCCAGGATCGCCTTGTCCAGGTGGGCTGCCCAGGTGGGGAGCGGCTCCCACACCCTCTCCAAGGCCACTAAATGATGACTCAGATGGTGCTGGCGTCCTAATCCTCCCTCCGGATTACACTCCATAAACCCTCAACTCCTGATTGTGGGAAGAAGTCAGGGTTTATGTCCGGCACGACCATGTCTCCTTTACAGCACAATTGACCTCAGCCCAATCAGGGCTGGCCTGGGACAGTCTGTACCCACCTTGGGTGAGTGCATGGCCAAGTTCCTTCTGCCAAGTCTCAGGTGGGTGTGGGTAGGGCTGCAGAGTTGCACTCAAGATGGAAAAGTTCCCCTCCTGGTGGAAATCAGGGAGGAAGGATGCAGCAGGGCATCAGAGAGGGCCAGATCCAGCCTGGGATGCATGTATACTTCAGAGTCCAAGACCCAGCTGCACAGGGAAGGCTAGCTGACAGCCCACCTCCTGCCCTCTGGAATGACTAGCTCAGTAAAACCTTCCTTTCCTTTCCCTGCTTGGACATAGTCCCTGAGTATGATGAAAACTTTGAGGGAAAAGTCTGTGGGGCCAGAGGGAGCCAAGGGGTCACTGTGTGTTGGGATGTGGAGTCTTGCACCAGAAGCTGTTCTGTACTCCCAGGATCTGGCATGAGTGACACTGCAATCTGAAAGGCTAATGTGTGCAAATGAGTTGTGTTCTGGCCTCTGCCTAGGAATTCCCTACCCTTCCATCAACTGTAGACATTCCTCTTTGTGAAAAATTTCCACCATCAGGTGAACAACTGTTATGTGACCAATCTTGTTTCCAGTATCCAGCACTGCCTTTGGTTTAGATAATACCTTTCCACTTCCAGATAAACTGAGCCATTAGCAGCAGAGGCCAGGAACTAGTGCTAGCCATAAAGCCTGGGGTTTCCCCGGGGGCCTTTTGTCGGTTGTCCTTTGTGTTAGGACCTAGGTTGGATATGGATATTCTGCCTGTGAAATGTCCCTATCTACAATCCCCCACCCCTCGCTGGCCCCAGTTCTCAAAGAGGACCTCCAAAACTAGTGTGTGGTCAGAGTCTTCCCTACCTGGACTGCTCTAGGCTTATTAAGTAACCAACCAGCTACTGATGTTGTTGTGGTTCCCACTCATCCAGAGCAGCTCCATGTTTAAACAAAACAGAGAGGGAAAAGAGACATGAAAGGGGGTACAGTTTGCCAGCCCCCACAGTCAGCCCCTGCCTGAGCTTATGATGGAGAAATAGGGTCCGTTCTACTCCTGGAGGTGGCTGCTTCTCACCTATCAGAGGATAACCTCATCACCCAAACAGGTCTCCCTGGCACTTGGGGCAGTGGTCTGACCCGGGGCTTACTTCAGTTCTCAATTCCTTGTGGATTTGCAGCACAGTATGATGTGGAAGCCTGCTCACAGACTTTAGCCTCTGACAGTTCTTAAGAATGTATGCACCATTGGTAACATATCCGTGACCATTTTTACAACATGTTACTGGGATCTCTGGACTTGCTCCTATGAACAAAACTACCATTCTTTAGGGAAATCCCCTATGTTCTTAAGAAATGCTATCAGGAGTGATTCTGCAAACAAAGCTGAGTCCACCCATCATGAACAGAGCTCATCTCAGCAGCCAAGGCTCCTTGCTCAGCCCAAAGGATGGGGTCTCTCTACCTGCACTCTGCTCCCAAGGCTGTGCCAATCTAAATCCTCCAGCACACACCATATCAGCCATAGACAAAGTCCAGCAGCCTCTTTCTATTGAACCTATTGTCATCCAGTCATCAAAGTCTAAGACCATCAATCTCTAGACAAACCAGGGGCCCTGGCCAGCTGGGATGGCTGTACTTTTGAGGCCCAAGGGGACCTGGCCCTGATCCAGCAACCTGGGCTGTTCCCTGCTCTGGAGCCTTCTCTGTGGCTGCCAGGGGAACAGTATGTCGCTCCCGCTCCAGGAGGTCTGAAGTGCAGAGGGCGGGCTGGCATTGCCTGCTATGAGACGTGACCATGTTGTCAAGGACCTTCAAGGTTTACAGTGAAAATGCAGAGCAATTTTGTTGCTGCTTCCACATGGGCACCACAGACACACAGACAACTGAGGCTAGTGGACAGAATCAGGTCCTGACCAAGGCAGATGGGATCTGAACTGGACCAGTTCCAGAGCATCCTTCATTAGGTTTCTGGTCAGAAGTACCTGGGAATGTCCCTGCTTTCTGATTTAAAATGGAAGGCCAGAGAGGAAAAAAAGGGGGAGGTCTCAGCCCTCCTCCAGGCAAGATGGAGCTGCTCATAAGAAGTGAGCCAAGACTGATTAAACGGGTGCCCCATTAATGGAAGTCATTCAGAGTGGAGGAGCTTGGCTGGTAATGGTGACCAGTTGTTGGGACTCTCAAAATGGTGGGCTGGCTGCTAGCAGCGGAGATATTAGGCTCAGCATGCAACGCCACACACAAGCTGGCATCCAACAGTGGAGCGCTAAGCAGGCGCAGTCCTGAGGTCATTTTACATAGCAGAATAGGGAACACAGTGAGGCTAGGTGCTCCCATGTTACCCACCCTAGTACCCCAGATGACAGGGCTGCTTGCTCCTCAGTCTGCTCCCAGAAGCTCCACTTGATTCTAGGTGCTTTTAGGGGCTCTGAGGACAAGAAGGTGGTTCCAGGGTCTCAATCAAGCCCACAGCCCTGGATCTAGAAAAGGATGCTTTGTCTTTAGAGTGATGAGTGAATCCTTCCTAGAGGAAAACACAAAAGAAGAATCAAGACCATGACCTCTGCGATGAGGCAGACATGCAGGCCCAGTCTGCAAGACAGGCTGTATTTGGCTGGACACACTCCAGAGATCCTGGGGGACCTTGTGACCCAGAAGGAAGCCAGAGGAGGAGGTCTGGATAATCACCCAAGTGTGTGACCTTAGGGACACCCATTGCCACCAAGTTCTGTGTGAACAATGACTGGAACAGCAGTGCAGAGAGGGGAGCCAATGCAGATAGCTAAACATGCGATACCTCAGATCCCAGCCACGGCTCGCTGGATCTCTCTTCCTTTGCATCCCCCTCTGACATCCTCATACTCCAAGATGCAATTCTCATATGCTAAACATATGGGAATTCTCATAGGGGAACAACTGGAGGGTTTGTCTGTGTTGTACATAGAACTTAACAGTTTAAGCAAATATTTGCTGAAGGATCATGAATTAGAAAATGAATGCTTAGGGAAATTAGTCAAGTCTAAAAGGCAAAAAACACCCAAGGACATAAACCAGAGCAAGTTTGTTTTCCTCTGAACTATGTGAGTGAATGATGGAACTGCAGGCGCTACATCCTAGGGCAATCAAGGGTGGATAATGGGGACACTCTGAGTGACAAGTAAGATAAGTGTCCATGCTCCTGTAAAAATGGGAAGATGTCAGTAAGTTTTCTAGATCTTTAATGCTACATTGGCCATTCGTACATATGGGTTAGCTAATAACAAATACCTAACAAATACATGTCCGATTTGATAGAAAACAAAAATATAAACATAAAGTTTCAGATAGGTTTAAAAAAAACAGAAATCTGAGTGTGGTGGTACCTATCATTCGAGCTACTCAGGAGGATAAGGTAGGAGGATCACTTGAGTTTAGGAGTCTGAGACCAGGTTGGGCAATGGAGTAAACCTCATCTCAAAAGAAGACAAATGGAAGGCCAGACAGATGGTTCAGTGGGTAAAAGAGTTTGCTGTACAAGTCTCACAACCTGAGTTTGATCCCTGGAACCCACATGGTGGAAGGAGAAAATGAACTCCCCAAAATTGTTCTCTGACCATACACATACCTACACACACCATACAGACACACACACACACACACACACACACACCCCATATATAGATATATTAATCATAAATATAAATTAAAACATTTTAAAAAGGATAGAAAATTATATACATATATGCAAAAGAAAACTCAACTTAAAACATAGTGACATTTAGGTAAGAAACCAATAGAGGGCTGGGTGTGGTGGCACATACCTTTAATTCCAGCACTCAGGAGACAGAGGCAAGTGGATCTCTTTGAGATCAAGGCCATCCTGGTCTACACAGCAAGTTCCAGGCCAGCTGGGGCTACAGGGAGACCCTGTCTCAAAAGACTAACAAAACAAAGAAGAAAGAAAGAAATTAAGAGCGATGAAAAGGAACAGTCCATAAGGATGGAGTCCAAGACAATCTAAGACATAGCAATCTTGTATCGATATGTACCCAATAACATAGCAAAAGCTAAGGGGACTCAAGTGATGGACACAATCACCACCATGTGGATGAGGACCTTATTCTTTCTCAGCTTCTGAAACTAATAGCATATATTAGAAGAACACAACTGGTGTGACCAAATGGGGTTGTGCAGAACCTTCTTCCTACACTTGCAAACTCAGCACTCATGGGGTTATGGGGTAGATTCAGCATTATGTGCCAGAGTCCTAACCACAGAACAAGTCTGTAAAAATAAAAAGAACTGAAATCATAGTGCATTTCTTTGACCGTGAGGAATTACGTGAGATCTCAGTAACAAATACAGTAGGAAAACCATCAAATACCTGAAAATTAAGCAATTTTAAATTAAGCAACACACTTCTGAATAACCCATATATTAAGGAATAAATCACAATAGAACAGAAAGTATCTTGACATAGAAATCTATAGCTTATTGGGAAAACCATGTATCAAAAAGGAGGGATGCTGGAAATCAATGACCTCAGAAAGCAAGCAGAAGAAATACAAGGAAGTAGAAAAGAAATCACAAAGAAGTTTCTGAAACAGAAGACAGGAAACATAGAGAAAACTTACGTTAGATAACAGAGAAGAAAAGTCAACAAGGCCCAAATTTGACTCAGTGAAAAGGTGATTCAAGCTGATAAGTCTCCAGCAATACTGGTAATTAAAAAGTTGCCCAGGTGTGGAATAGAGAGGGCACCGTCACTGTGGGGCTCATGGATGCAACAGGGAGGTTAAAAGAATACTTCATTATTGCGCACTTTGTATCATTCAGCTTGACAGTTTAGATGTAATACAAAAGTTTCTTGAAAAACAATTTATAACAAAGTGGACACAAAAGGAAGTCTGAACAGTGTAAGGTATAACAGTTACTAATGACATTAAAGCCAAAGTCTAGAGTGGTAGCACATGCCTATAGTCCAGCACCTAGAAGACTGAGCGGGAAGGATTACCATGAATTCAAAGCCAATCTGGTCTATGTAGTAAGTTCTGGGACACCCTAGGTTACAGAGTAAGACTCTATCTAAAAAAAAAAAGACATTAAATCTGTAAGAAAATATTTCCATAGAGTAAACTACAGGGCAAGTGGTTTCACTGGTTGGTCCTTCCATAAATTTATTACATATCATTTGCTGGAGTTCTTCCTAGGTATTTCATACTTTTTATGCTCTATAAATTTTTATACTTTTTTTATGTCCTATAATTTTTTTATACTTTTTTAATGCCCTATAAATTTTATACTTTTTATGCCCTATAAATTAACAAATTTTCTAAAAAGTTTATTGTTGGTGAACAGGAATGTAATTGATTTGGAATGTTGCTTTTGTAACCATCAACCTTGCTGCATGCATTCTTAGTAATTCTAGGACAGTGGCATGCCAATTAATGATGTCTGGTCCTTCCAGCTTAATGAAGGGATACTTCTAAGAAGTAGATCTGTAGGCCATTCTGTCCTGTGCTAATGCCACAGTAATACCTATATTAACTAGGCCTATGGCGAAGTCGCTAAGCCACATAACTTTTGGACCCACCATAGTGTATTGGGTCCTCATGTAGGAGAGGTTGTGTGGGCATGATGATTTGTTCAAGTTCATTGGTGTGTGGTATATTCCCTAATTCTCAAGGTGCATTTGACAAGGCAGGAGCTTGTACTCAGGCACAAGGATGCACAGTGGTCTGCAGGTACCTACCTTGCCCTGCTCTCATGCTTCCCATGCTGCTTGGGGCCAGCAGTTCTTCTTCCAACTGTTAGGCCCTTGTAAGTTAGAGGAACTTATTACAGTTTTAGCTGACCTGCCTGACCAGCTCAGTCTGGTTCTGTGGTCTTTTTTACTTTCTGCTAAGTGCAGCTTGGTGCCCTCGCTGTCTCAGTTCTGTCCATGGGAATGTTTCAGGCCCAGGGATGGTTGGTCCCCTTGCTTCTTGAAGTCAGTTTGGAAGCCAGAGGTTCTGGCTTCAAATGTTCCCCCCAGGCTGCAATTTCTCCCCAACCTTATAGTATCTGTTGCCCCAGAGAGCTCTCTCCGAGGAGGGGAGCAGGCAGGTAGTAAGTCACACAGACACAGAGGGAGTACAGAATGATAGCTCTGGTGCTGGGGCACAGAGCATGGCACGGGTCCCGCCAGGGAATCATATCTAGCAAGAAAGGAACTTGAAAAACCTTGTGGGGATGGATGAGAGTTGGGAGACTTCCCAGGGAATATGCACACTCCTGCCTGTCTGTGCACCCCTCTCAGGGAGGGAAGTGCTGAGGAAGGGACAGAGGAATGGGAGGAGTTGCCTAGGTGGTCCTGCAGAGCTCAGTGGAGTTGGAAGAGTCACATAGTGAAAGGGTCTCTGGTGTTCGAAGGGAACAGGTGTCACCATGTAGCCCTGGGCTGCAGAAGTGGAAGAGCAGCAGCATTGGTCTGGAAGCTATGGAGGACATGGTGACCTGGGTGCTGCTGTGCTCACATCCCTGTGGAGCTAGAGTGGCTTCTAGTCTCAGCCCTGCCTACTGAGCCTTGCTGGGCAGCATGAGGCCTGAAAGCAGGCTAAGACTGGTGACATCCGGCTGCCCCGTTGTGGGTCTCTCCCTCCCCTCGTGGGCCGTTGGCCACCGACCCACGAGAACAAAGGGAGCAGAGGTGACTAATGGGGTTAGGACAGCCAGTGAGCACAGAAGGAAAAGAACTTCCAGGAGTCAGTTTCAGTGATACAGCTCGTTTATTCAGTGGGGGTCAGAGAAAAATATAGGGTGGAGGCGGCAGCCAAAGCTTCACCTGATAGGTGTTCATAGTATGCTTTATTTACATGTGGTAGGGGGATCCTATCATCTATCTATAGGGAAATGCCTAATTATCATATAGAAAAATCCTGGGGGCAGTTTAGTGCAGGTAACTATGCCAATGGTCATGTCCCAAATAAGGCCAGGCATCTGTGCTTGGAGGCACTTTCTAGATAAGGTCAGACAGAGAGCAGGAAGCCCCCGCTGAGAAAGGGAGTCCTCCATACAGCACCGAGCTCCTTAGAGCTGTCTGGACATGGTGGACTGCAGCCTTAGCAGCAGGGTCCCCCAACATCCCGTATTGGTTCAGTTACTGATGTCTGACTCTGACATACCTGCCTGACGCCAAGTTTTTCCAGGATCCAGAACTAGAGTGCTGCACACCTGTGACAGAAGCCTGCATGTCTGCCGCATGGCCTTGGCATGTCCTGGCAGAGGCCAAAGCAGAGCACAGGCCATATGTCCATATCGACTTCTCTGCAAGGCTTTAAGAAAGCCTAGGCTTAAGTAGGAGGTCTCAAAGGCACCAACAGAGAAGCAGGGTGCTCATTTCTTCCTGGGAAATGCAATTGCATACCAGCAACCAAAAAGTAACAATATATTTGCCCTGAACGGTAATATTGGTTCCTGGAGGAGCTCCCAGGTCGGTCATGCCCTTAATACACAGCCCAAGAAGGGACAAGAACAGCTCTGGAATGAACACATACCTTCCTTCCCTAAGCAGACCTGGCCAGTCAATCTGTAGGCAATGTGTAAAGGGTCCTCAAGCCTATGAAAATTACGTTGAAAACTCACTTTTTGCTTTTTATATATTGCCAACAAACAACTAGATTCAAAACTATTAGCTTCTTTATCCACAAGTTTTCACAAACCATGAAAATGAATGTCATAGAAATCCATGTGAACTAGATGTTTTTCAATTTTCATTTCCTTAATTTTGAAGCTCAGGTGCTTGTGGGTATATTTATCCTTTTTGGAGTGTTTTCAGTACTGTTTCAACATATTTGAGTTCCTAGTATAGTTATGGCCACTCCAAGTGTGCACAGGCAAAACTCTAAGAACTGCAGGTAGGCTTAGGAAGGCTACATGCCTGCCTGAGGGAGTCAACAGCCATCAGATCACTGTAGTTTTCTAGATGTGGGTGGTATGAACCACAATTCTGGCCTGATATTATGTCACAGGCTTTCTAATATCACAGCCTGGTCAGAGGAAAAACATGGAGGCTGTCTGTACCCTAGCCCCAGTTCACTGATCAGATGCAACATTACATCCACTATGCCGGCTTTGACCTGTGAGGCTGTTGTCCATGGCCGTAGCCTCAGTCTTCTCAGGCATCAGAGCATGGGCAGCACTCATCGCTGGGCACGTGTACATTCACTCTCAAGTACTCACAACTCCTTCCACACAGTCAAGCTCTTTCCTGAGTAATGAGTAGTATGTTATGAGTGTGCCCAGTGCTCTCTGCGGCACTGTAAGCACTCCTTGTTTTCTTATCCTCCATTAGACATGCTGTCCCCTTGTCTTGGGTGGCACAACGCTGATGGCCAGGGATGGCACCAGTGTTCAGCTTGAGTTCTCATAAGTACATTTTAATGCAGCTCAGCTGCCTTATGAACTGTGTGGGCTACAAGCAAACAAGCTGTGAGCTATCAGGACATGCTGGGTATGGGTGAAACTCTTGAAGGGCCATTGAGCATCATGGGATGCCACCATTATCACAGGATCTGGCCTTCTTATGAAACACAAGGGCAGCCTCCAGAAAGTATGCATCACTTGAAGTTTCATTCAGGAGCATCTGGGCTGGGAGTAAGGCTGTTCTCGTCTCCCTAGCCCTTCCTCTGGGACAGAAGGCTAGGAATGTGACAGGTAGCAGCAGGTTCAGCTTGGAGACATGAATTAGAAGCAACTTCAGAAGGTTGCTGTACAAGATGACCAGATGAGCATCTAGATTGCAAGTTCTGGTGGCCAATTACAGAGTTGTGGTGCCTCCATGTTGGGCCAGGCCCTGAAGTTGGCTCAGCCATCTATCCTCTGCCCCACACTCATCACACAACCCCCACCTCCCCCAGCTATGCAAGCAGCATGAAACAGGGAGCCAAAAATAAAGCCACTCAACCCAGTGCTGCCTTCTGGGGAATCCCTGACCTGTGCTTAGATGCTAAAGGGTAACCCTGCTTCCCCTAAGTCTATCCACCAATTGCTCATGCAGTCATTCCCCCGTCCACTCAGTATTTACACATCCTACAATAGAAACATGGTTCCAAGTACTGGGTGTCAGCTGTGACATTACTGCAGCCATCACCAAGTGACATTCCTTAGAGAGGGCCATCCATTGATAAGCTAACAGCTGAGGAGCAGAGTCAGCAGGGAGTCATGAGCTCAATGTCAAAACCATGAGCTGAGGGGTCATGGATGGGACATCAGAGTCAGATCTCAGGGTGCCAAGGTGGTAAGGATGGGGATGTCTGAGGCCCCAGAGGATACTGCCTACCTGTGCAGGTAGGGGAGAGAGGTGTCAGCAAGGGGCTAGGGTCTGAAGATGGGCAGAATCCAGGGATAACTGGGTCTTTCTTCTAGTCTGGATATCCCAACAGGAGGAACCGAAGGGCAGGTGAACGGTGTCTAGCCAAAATCTTTCAATGCTTGCGTGTGGTTGGAAAAGGAGATACCAAGGATGGTGGCTGCAGTGTAGGCCTGGGGAAGGTAGAAGGGGCTTGGTAAGCCTGCTCTCACAGAGGGTTGAGATGTACAAGTGGATGCCTAGATCATAATCCTGACCAAGTTGGGGTTCCAACACCCAGGGGCATAAAGGACATTGAGTTCCCCACTGGAGAACAGGGGGCCTATGTTCTTTGATTGCAGGCCATGGGTAAGGGCTGCTGCAATGGAGAGGCAGGCTCCCTGGCCACAATGCACAAGGTTTAGGGGCTGAGAATGTGGCATGTGAGTCAGTTGGCAGTGAGGGTTGGAGACAGCACCTGCAGCAGCCCCAAAACTCTACTCAGGTGAAGCTGGGATTCTTGACTGCTACAGAAAAGAATGTCAGAGCAAGTCAGTGTGAAGCAGAGTTGGAGTTTATTAAGCAAAGATTTTAATGATTTAAGCAGGGGAGTTAACAGAAAGAGAGGCATTCAGAGAAAAGGTCAGTGTATACCCAAGTGTATGGGTGTGGGCTTCTCAAGAGTCACTCTTAAGGCTTGACAGTAGCCATGCAAACAAATTTGGTGGTGACTTCTGAAGCTACATCTTAAAGGGTTGCTAAGAAATCTTTTGTTTTTCCCTAAATGAGATCATATGGTAGGTCCTAAGATGAACTGAATAGGATTACACTGATAAGGTAAAGCCACAGATCACAAAGGTTAAGGCATGGCAGGGGCTCTTTGTTCCTGTTTGTTTGAGTCAGGATCTCATGTAACCCAACCTGGCCTCGAACTTGCTATATAGCCAAGGCTTGGCTTTGCACTCCTTCCCTGACCTCCCAAATGCTGAGATTACAGCCATGTGCCATCACACCAGTCTGACTTTTTTTTCCTTCTGTAAACAAAGCCTGTAGCCTTATTTGTGAGATTCCCAGAAAACTAAAGGCTTATCTCTGGGCAAGGAATTACAGCCATATTAGGCCTACAAACTAAGCATGGTTCACTGCTATTTTAACATTCCTTATTGAAACACCTCTCTATATTGTCTCTACATATGCAACCTTCACGCATGTGTTAACTGTGATGGAATTCTTGACTCTCACCTGGCCAAAAACTTAAGGAGACTTTGGAGTGTGAAGCCGTCCCTTCCCCACGTCCTCTCAATTTTACCATCTTTCTATCCTGCCTCAAGTTCACTTAGAAGACTCCAGGGTTCCGTCGGAGATGGGCTTCGGTCTTCGAGTGAGGTCTTCATGGATCCGGTGCTAATGTATAGACAGGGAACAGCTAACCCTGCGGCGCACCGCGAAACCAGCTGGCTGCTGGGGGCCAGGATGGGAGGAGGCGCCATCCATCCGGCGGAGCGCACTCGGACCCTCGGGCTCGCGCTGTGCCGTCGGAAAGGAGGCGGCCGCCAGCGGGCCGGGCCGGCTAGACCTTGGCCGCGCGCGACCTCCAGAACCTCCGAAACCGCGCGTCCCGGCTGCCGGCTCCGGAGCGGACCGCACCGGGGAGCGCCGACATCCACCGGCCTGCCGGTCCTCGGGGTGGGAGCGCTGCGAGCGGACGGCGGTGTTCGCGCTCACGCGTGCGCGGCGGGGGCGGGAAAGCCCCGCCCTGGGGCCGCGGGATTAAAGGCTACGCGGACGGGCCGGGACCGGGTAGTCGCCGGCGGCCTGAACGCCGAGCGCCGCGGCCGGCGCAGCGAAGCCTCACCGCGGCATGCGCGTTCGCTCCCGGAGCTGAGCTGCGCGATGTGGCGGCGCGGGGTCCGGGGACGCGGCTGGAGGCCGCTGCTGGCGCTGGCGCTGGCGCTGAGCGGGCTGCGAGGGGCGAGGGGCTTCGAGGAGGATCCTGGCGGCGATGCGCACGACCAGGGCTTTCAGGTGGTTACGTTCAAATGGCACCACGTCCAGGACCCGTACATCATCGCACTCTGGGTTCTGGTGGCCAGCTTGGCCAAAATCGGTAAGCGGCCGGGGCTTTGCTGGTCGTACGGTCCGGTGAGTGAGTAGCCCATGCCCTCGGTCTGTAGCCCCCCCTTTTCCTTTTGGCCCCCCCCCCCCCTTCTCTGGGAAGAGATGCATTCAGTGTGAGTGTGTGCCATGGTCGGTTGGCCTCGGTGGGACAGAAAAGCACACCAGCCAACCGGGAGGAGTCAGGCTTTTGAGCCCCAAAGACAGTCATTGCTCCACACTCGTGCTCACCGCCTGGGGTCCGCCCAGATCCTTCTCTAGACTCTGCCTTATTGGGTACCCTGGGGCTTGTGAAAGCACTGAAAGGAACTTACTTGGGACATGAGTAATATCATAGAGCAGGGTGGGGAAGGAGGTTACTTATGATTTAAGTCCGGCGAAATCTGACTAAATACAAGCTTTTCCCCCATGACCCTTCATCTGGAGGTGGGTGGGTGCTCTCTCTCAGCTGGGTCAGTGAGTCAGGGAAGTGAGATTGAGGGACACTTGGCAAGGTGAGAGGAAGGTCAGCCCTTTTAGGAGTTTGGGAGGATCAAAGCTTCACTGTACCCTGTGGAATTCACTAGAACCCTACATGAGAGAAGCAAGACCGGATACAGGGGTTCTCAGTCCTGTCAGTTTCTTCTGGAGTTCTGGAATGGGATGGGCAGGAGAGGCTCTCCTGTGACCCCCAACGGAACATGAGTCTTTAGGGTGGTGAGAGGTGTGGGCTGTGGGGAGAACATTAAGAAAGCTCAGATGCAGAGCACCTGGTTGGTGAAGACTTCTTTCTTGCTTCTTGACTGTCTTACTTGTGCCTGTTGACTTGTGCCCTTTAGTCCCTGTCGTTTTTGCTGTGTCTCTCCAGACCTCTCCTGCCTCCTCCTGGTGTGTGTTTAGCCTGTGGCTCTGGCACCGGCTCTGCTTGCTTTCCTTGCCTAGTTTGCCTATTAGGCTTTCCAGTCAGGCCTGTGCTGTGTGTTGCAGCAATTAGACAGCGCTGACTGCTTCATACAGGGTATTTGTTCAGGAAGGGCCAGCCTCATCCTGGGGTTCCAGGGAGGCCCTCTCTCTCATAAAGCCTGCCTGCTTCTCCATGGACTGTAGCAGCCCAGTGTGTGAAGTGAGTGTATGCCTGTTAGATGGGTGCTGCTCCTGGTACTCCTGGAATACAGATTTGGAGCCAGGTATCTCAGCCCAGTAGCAACTGGGCCTGTCTACCAGGCTTTGCTTAGGGAGCTGCAAGGCCAGCATGCTGACTAAGGGGTCTGCTGAGGCCCTAAGCCTATAGTGCTACAGGTTTCCAGGGGGCTTAAAATTGTCCTGAGAAGGGCAAACTACCAGAGCAGGCAGAAACTCTCAGAACAGTATCTTGTGCCCACCAATATTTTAACATTAGGATTGTTGGCACTACTCAGGATCACCAGTGAACAGGCAGCTCTGCCAGAGGGCATCACTTCTATCTTAAGCAGTCAGCAGGCCCAGTATCTTAAGCAGTCAATGGGCCAGGCTCTCCCTGTCACTCAATCTCATTCCACTCCTGACTTCCAGAACTTACAGAGCTGATCCTGCCTAGGTCCCAAAGGCCTCCTGATGGATCAATGTGGTTCTTACTGATTCTCCTAAGTACCTTCATTGGATCCTGCTTTTTCCCCAGTGTCTCTCCCCGCTTGACCCTGCAGGTCTTGGCCCCTGCTGGCCTTCTCCCTGCACTGTGCTTCAAGTCACCAACATATTCAGCTAAGAGTTGGGCACTGAGGTCCCTCACCCAGGAGGTTCCTCGAATGTAGATGCATGCCAGGCCTCACAGCACAGACATTACCCTACTTTTCAGACTCCCATCTGTCCACAAGACTCTCCCCCCTCAGAATCAAAGCTAGTGGTCTTCCCAACAATAGGTGGTTGTACCATATCTTCACCAGTACTACCCTTTGGAGAAGATTCACTCTGACTGAACACCCTCTGCCCACAGGCACCCACTGTCTAACCTACAGGTCCACTACAGAAGCAAGGAGGCAGAGAAGCTGAGAAAAGCACTCCACAGGTCTAGCTCTGCCTAGTGTGGCTTTGAGGACACACTCGGGGAGAATGGACCCCCACACCCAGCTCCTGCTTTGTAGCCCTTCCTTCTGTGTAAACTCTAGACTTACTCAGATTCCTGTTGAACCTGCCCTGCCCTTTAGAAACTCCAAACTGTCTCTCTGTACAGCCAGCCTCAGATGTCTCATCCCAGACCCCTCACACATACCTAATGGGCACATGAGCTTCTGGAGGGGAGGGCACAGCCTCGGATCTTCAGGGAGAAAGCAGACTGGGTGGCTTCAGGATCATTAGGCATGTGGCTTTGAGGAACCACCACATCCCAGGTCCATTCTGCATGTGATCCTGCTGCATGTGATCCTGCTGCTTCCGCACCAGTCCTGCCGTGGGCTACTTGACTTTGGGGTATCTTTGCCCAACCCCTGCCCAGCATGGGTAGTGGTCTTTGAAGGGTCAGTTGTCTTGCCTGGGGGCTAGGAAGCCTGTGCTATCGGGGTGTGACCTCTCTCCAGACCTCCTGCTTGGTGTCTGGATTTCTCCCAGAAGCAGCCTCAGTTGGGCACTGTTTCCCTTTAGTCGTGTTCCCAGGATGTGGGAATGTGTGGGTCCTGTCTGCCTCCTAGAGTTGAAATCAGAGGTTCAAGGTCTTTATTTCATGTGCTGTAGTCCTAGGGGCAGGGGCCCTTGTCTTGTGCTAGCGTGCCTGCCATCTGTCTCGGGCACCCTCTCCTGGAACCCTTACCTGTGTCACATCCTCTTTTGTTTAATCCTTTTGGGCTGTCCCTGAAGAAACACAAGAGAGCCCATGGGACAAGGAGGGCCAGGGTGGGCAGCCAGAGTCCAGCCAGTAGACCCTGGACCTCCCAGTAGAGGATGATTCTTAAGGGTTTGAGTAGACTTAATTCTGGTAGAAAAGGGATTCTATGAGTGTGAAGCCAAGGCCAATCGTCAGGAGCCCGAAACTAGGGATTCTCTCGAATCTGCCAGTAGACACTGTGAAGATATGAAGTCTCATTTTTAGGAACTGCCCCTGGAGAGCTGCTGGGTTGCAAAACCATGCAGCATTTGCAGTTTAGGCATCTCAAGGAAAGAGGGAAAAGTTTGGGAAGTGCTGATAGTGTTGAGGGGATAAACCCCAAGTCTTGCCTGTGCACACGTGACTGTGCTGCCTTGCTCTTCCTGCCAGCTTCCTAGAGAGAACCACAAGGGCTTCTAGAACCTCAGTTCTTGGAAGCCTCTCCATGGGATATTGCACACCCTGCTAGCCCTCTACAAACTGCTTATCATGATAGGTCAGGCTGCTGCAATGCCCTTCTGAGCTCTGCTAGTCTAGCACTCAGGTGGCTTCACAGTTTACCTCACATGGACATGTCATGGTATGACTGTGGGGATCTTCTAGAATATGCTGGGATCATCCTTTAGGTTTCTGTGAGAGCAAGGGTCTGAGCTTGGAGTGCTTTAGAGTCATGAATGTCTATGTCCAGAGTTTCCCACAGGGGCCTCAGTGTGCTTGGAGCAAGGCACTAAGGTTAGTGCAGACTCAGCTCTTCTCCCCTCCCATACCCTGGCCTAGGGTTTGGGGCTTTCCTTAGGAAAAGGCTTTTTACTTGCTTGGGCATAGGATGTAGTCTTCTCTACCATTGCCATGTCACTGCTTCCAGGGCTCAGGGCACCGTATTTCAAGGTGCCACATCTCAGTGCTGATACTGGGCAGTACCCCTCACGGCTTCAGAGCTGAGGATAGGTGGCGTCTCTGACCAATGTGGGCAGCTAGAGGTGCCCCTGTCCACTGCCTCCCCTGCCGTGAGGAGCTGAGCAGGCCCAGCTACCAGCCTGAGCCGTACCCTGCCTGGCTGCCGTGCTCTCTCGCCTCCTTTCCTCACCTCTCTCTCAGCACCTTCTCTTTCTCCTTTTCTTGAGGCCTTACTCTTCTCTTCTCAGGCCTCTAGCCAATGATGGGGATAGACAAGTGCTGGTGAGCCCAGAGTCCTCTTTAACCCCTCTTCACTTGGCCTTGCCTGGAGGGGTCATGAACTCGAGGTCAGTGGCCAGCACAATGGTATACCATCAGTTAGGGACAAGAAGGAATGAGATGAGGATGGTCAGTAGATGCTGGTGACTCAGCCCCAGCTGAGCCCCAGCTGAGCCCTTCCTCAGCTCTAGCTGGAGCCCAGACTCCTCCCTCATTCCCAGCCTCATCCTTCCACATCCAGTCTATCTTCACCCCATATCTTTCAGGCCACCCAAACTCTAAAGACACCTTCCCCAACTCCAAGCTCTTTTGACTCAAGAACGTGGGTATATTTTTGTTCCTGTTGAGTCTTTGTTGGCTGAACTGTCTGTACTCGGCAGGCTCCTGCAGATCTGGAAGTAAATGCACGTGCACATGGGAGTGGGCGTGACCCTGGAGGAGTGTGTAGCTGCATAGATAGATGGTTGGATGCACAGATATGTGCGTATATGGATAAGTAAATGATATGCTAATGAGCCTCACACAATCATTAATGCATCTGTACTGTTTACATACAGAGGCATATTTCCTGCCAGTCCTGTGGGCTCCTGGACCCACATCTTACTGGCTTCTCCACATCTAGTGCCAACCTGTACCCTCCCTCCCCACCTCTGCAGGTCACCCTGTAGGCTTCCAGCACCCCTTGGTCCTAGACCCAGGAAGAGATTCCTAAGCCCTTAGTTAAATTCTTTCCCTAACTGTCACCCAGCTCCCTGTGCATAGCATCCCTGGTGACAACACCCTTTCAGGTGTGGCAGGTAAGGGGTACTTCCATCAGTTTAGGGCACTGTGAGTGTCAGATCTGGGTGTCAACCCGGCATCTGGGTAAGTGAGGCCTATTGATCTCATCCACATTGGCCTTTGATTCAGGCTGGTTGGGCTTCTGGTCCATGCCCATCACTGTCCTTCCTCTAGGAAGGACTGGGAGAGCCCCTCAGACTGCAGGGGGTAGAGCAAAAGCTCAGGGCCAGAGAGCTACCAGGGACACAGAAGGGATAGTCCATCTGGGACACAGTAAGGAGGACCTCAGAAGAGAGGTAGGTAGGGCCAGAGGGCACACCAGCCCCAGCCTCAGAGACATAGGAAGTAGAGATTGAGGGGAGTAAATTCTGGGAACACCAGGACCAGGGCCATTAGGGCTGCAGTGCTAGGTGGATGGGGGTATAGTCAGGGCCAGATAGAGGAGGCTCAGTGCTGAGTAAAGGATGTGGACTTTGCCTGGGGCCTCCTGGAGAACACTCTGCTTCTGGGAAAGGTCAGGAGGACCTATGAGGCTCCACCTACCTGGAAATACATCCTGAAGGCTTTGTGTAGGGCCAGCAGCGCACCTCTGGGTGCCATCCCTAAGTGGGGACAAAACCAGTCCCTTTCAGGATAGATGATAAGGCTCAGGGCTCTCCCTGCAGAGGGAAGTGTCCAGCAGAGTGGGATAGCTTGGTTATCTCTCCACTCCTGGGTAGATCAGGAAACTTGCTGGATTTACCACCTGCTGAGTGGATGTGCCAAAGTCCAGTGAGTTTTAAGTTCTCAGCTTGGAAAGAGTTTCTTGCAAGGCAAAATGGAAAGTTGAAAGCCTCTGTTTTCTTAGGAACTTTTTAAACAAAAGGGAGAATAGGAAATCACTAGTTCCTAGGGCCTTTGTTCTTATACTTGGTCCAAGGTTTATTCAGGGGATATGGCTCCATAGTATCACTCTGCTGTCCTTGGGGTGTGCTGGGCCTCTCCACCTGGGTCTATAGGAATTTCATCAGCTTGGTCTTTCACCTACCCCTCTGTGGGCCTCTTGGGTATCCAGACTTGGGACAGCCACTTGAGAGGCAGTTACCCAAGTAGGCGCTGCAGTGAGCATGGCCACTCCTGTGATAGCAAGGATTCCGGGGCTCAGGAGGAGCCCTGCTTGCAGGAGGAGGCAGTGTCACTTATCTCAATCACACCAGGGCGACCTGTAGAGGTGGAGAGGGAGGGTACAGGCTGGCACTAGATGTTGGTCCAGGAGCCCACAGGACTGGCAGGAACTATGCCTGTGTATGTAAACAGTACAGATGCATTAATGATTGTGCCAGGCATGTGGGTGAAACACAGTCACCTGTGTATATATGAGTTTGGGTGCCTTTACATGTGCATACTCACATTGTCCTTTAGGGAAAGTTCCCATGGGGTTTGAAGGTTTGAACATGTGAGACTGAGGCCTCTTCCCTCTGTAGCCAAGGACTTGGAGATGCCCCCATTGTGGCTTTTTTGTCCTTACTGCTGTACATCATAGAAGCAGCTACTCTATAGAGGCCTGCGGGGGAAGAATGAAGGCAGGATGGGTCTGAGGGGAGCTCTTGAAGGTCACATCACTGATACCTTCACACAAACACACTTGAGGGAACATTATGTGGTGGATCCTCAGGACCTGGACTTAGAGCACTCTCGTGAGGGCTTCTGGCTCCACCCTGGAAAGAGAAGTTGGGTTCCTAGGGGAGGAAGCAGTGTGAGGGTAAGAGGTTAACATATCCTCTCTGTCTATCCCTTGTCTGTCCCTATCAGAGGTTTGGCACCTTAGGTTTGTACAGTGGCATCTCAGAGGCCTTGTTTAGTTCGTAAAACAGCAGGTACCCCATGGACAGCCCAGGAGAAGGTTCAGGTCAACACCAGAGTCCTGGGGCCTCAGAGTCCAGCAGCATTACAGAGGCCAGTTTCTCCAGAAGCATGCTGATAACAGGGTGAACTCATTCTGTAACCCCTTTCAAGGTCCTGAGGTGGGCATACCTTGTTCCTACTCCTTCAGCACAGTTCAGGTGTGGGGACAAGAGCCCAGGCAGTGCCATCTCTGGGACCCATCTCTTCATCTGTTCTAGGAGACAAGCAATTTCCCACCCAGATTTCCCTGGAAGTGACTCCAACCTCTAAAACTAGAAATCCTGAGAATAAACGTGGAGCCAGGAGCAGACCTTCAGGACCTCAGGGAGGGCCAGATGAAGGTGGATGTCATCTTCTCCAAATAAGCACTGTGTAGCCAGGGCTCCTAGAAACAGACTTCAGCACCATGCCTCCCCTGCCCAGACTTTGCCACTCCTGGTTCCTACTGGAGTCTGTCACAGCATCTGAGAAGGACCCCATAGCACCTTGGTCAAACTCTCTGTACAAGAGCAAGCTCCCATCTCCCCAGTAACTCGGACTCCTTACAGGACATGAGTGATTATCTGTATCTCCCTCTGGAGAGTAGTGAGAATGGGCTTCGCAGATGAGGCACTTAGAAAGTGCCTGGTGCCTGCAACAGTGACAGCATATGGTGACAGGCAACAAGCAAAAATGCCAAGGCAGTCACGTAGTACATAGAGACACGATTCCTAAGCTGGGCACTGGTAAAGCTTGGCTTTCCCAAGGGCCAGAAAGGGCAGGGGCTAGTGTTCTGCAGCACTGGGCATGGGGGGAAATGGCCATATCCTCTCCAGCTGTCACCTGCAGCCTCCTGATCATCTGCTTTCGTACTTCTTCAGCTCATGCTTGGCTGAGGATGACTCTGCACCTCATCCTGGGTCCAGCTTCACTTGCTTAGTCACCAACTAGAAAAGGCCCTTCCGATGCTGTCTGAACTGCCCAGGGTTCCAGCCTCTGGACCCCTGAGATGAATGTTATTCTAGCACCATGACACAGCCATGCTACCTCCAGGGACTTTCTGGGTTTTTTTAATTTTATGTTTTTATTTGGGATGGGGAACGTGGAGTGCACACACATGCCATGGCCTGTGTGTGGAAGTCCGAGGACAACTTGCAGGAGTTTTTTCTTTCTTCCATGCGGGTCCTAGGGGTCAGCTCAGGTCATCAGGCTTGGCAGCAAGCACCTTTAACTACCCTATTTAATTTCTTTTTTCATTCTTGGGTCTGGGGAGAATGGCTCAGTGGGTAAAAGTACCTGCTGTCAAGCCTGATGACTGACTGGCATTCAGTCCCCAGGACCCCCAGGATGAAAGAAAACTGATTTCCTGCAGGTTGTCTCCGACCTGCATATCCAAGACCTGGCATGCCATACACACAATAGATAAATATAATAAAAATATTTTCATTCCTTTCAAAATGTATTTCGTGTGTGTGTAGTGGTGCATGCCACAGCATGTATGTGGAGGTTAGAGACAACTTGTGGAAGTTGGTTCTCTGTCCACTATGTGGGTCCCAAGTATAGAACTCAAGCTCTTAGGCTTGGCGGCAGGTGCCTTTACTTGCTGAGCCATGTTGCCAGTCTGACTTTCCATTTTCAATACTAGTTTTTGAGATCTGAAGATGAATGTGGTATTCGCAAGAGCAGATGGG
Organism: Nannospalax galili; assembly: GCF_000622305.1. Lineage (NCBI taxonomy): Eukaryota > Metazoa > Chordata > Mammalia > Rodentia > Spalacidae > Nannospalax > Nannospalax galili. The sequence goes on along the minus strand of NW_008355380.1, from coordinate 321,205 downwards.
TTATAAGGTCAGTCTACTCCATGGGGGCCCAGGACCCTTCACAGTGCACTGGGCGCTGAGGTCATTCTTTAAAAAAAAAAAAATTATGTGTATGAGTATTTTGCCTGCATGTGTATAAGTGTGTGCAATGCCTGTAAGGCCAGAAGAGGGCATCAGGTCCCCTGGAACTGGAGTTACAGACAGTTGTTAGCTGCCATGTGGGTGCTGGGAACTGAACCTGGGTCTTCTGAAAGAACAGCTAGTGGTCTTAATCACTGAGTATCTCTCTAGCCCTTCATTCACTGTCTGGAGTGTTCACTGCTGTGGACAGACTGGTGCTCCAGCAAAGGAAGAGTCATAGGACAAACAGCTTTTTTTGCCAGCCAGGAGGCCTGTGAGAGCCACAGAACTGTATTTGGCTATTTACAATCCAAACCCTCAGCCTGGGAGCTCCACCCCAACTGTGAGAAATTTTTAAAAAGTGGATTTTATTTATTATCACTATTTTGTATTGGGGGGCGCAGGTATGGGGAGGTGCACGTGCCATGGTGCGTATGTGGTGATCAGAGGACAGCTTTCAAGAATCAGTTCTCTTCTTCCATATGGGTTTCAGAGATCAAACTCAAGTCATCAGGCTTCTGCAGCAAGTGTTTTTTGCCCACTGAGCCATGTCATAAGCCCCAATTGTGAGAATATTAAGAAGACATGTTCTCTCTGGGAACAAGATTTTGAGCCCTGCACTGTAAGCTGACACCCATCTCCATCATCAGGGAAGGTGAAGGGCTGGCCTCAGGGAGCTAGCCTGTGGCCATTGTCTCACCTACAGAGTTGCTAGGGTGGCCCTTGTGCGCAGCCCTCCTAAGATGCACACACATGGACACTGGAGATGCATCTGTGGCAGAAGTGGGAATGGTATCTGAAGGAGTGAAAGGTATGTGCTGTGAATGGGAAGGTGTGTGCCATGGAGGGAAATGGCTTGGAGTGGAAGAGAAACTATGTGTTGTGGAGGGGGCACTACAGTTACTGCAGCAATTGTGGCATTAGTGGTGTCTAGGGGGCCAAGGGACTCCATGATCAGGCCTTCCTGGGCTAGCTGTGGGATTGGACAGCATGCCTGCCCTGTGTGCTTAATTGACCCTGGGCTTTACTGCTCACCTGATCTCTCTGCTTCTGCCATACTGCATCCTCAGAGGGGGCTCTGTTGTCTCAGTGGAGCCTCGGCCCTATTAGAGTGGAGGAGGTGAAGGCCTATGTGACTCCAATATCTAGGCGTGGTACAGTGCTTTGACCATCTTTAACCCCAGAGAGGGTCCCCTTCTCTGAAAGTATAAAGACAGCAGAGTGAGAAAGCCTGAGAGGTGACACAGATACAGAAGGTACCACTGAACTTGGGTTCACTAGAGTCATTAGCAGCTGGCTTCTTAGGATGGTGCTTCACTCTGCGCACACTATGCCACTCACCCTGCATATGCATGCCCTTGCATACCCAGGCTCCCCACATATATACTCCCTCCCTTGGCCTGGGAGTCCAGTGAGGGTCCTATGGCATAGCCCCCGCCCACCTGTTACCCTGGAGTCCAGCCTAACGGTCTTTCATTCCTGTGGGCTGCAATCTACAGATGGAGTTTCTCTTCTTCTTGTTTGGGGAAACCTGGGCAACAGCACCTTTCCTTCCTGTCACTCTCCAGTGAACAGCAGGATTTTCATTTCTCTAATTTTAGCAAAATCTGAAGCTCTGTTGGTATGGTAGAATCATAGCAGATGGCTGGGATGGCACGGATTTACAGCCCTCTGCTCGTACCCAGGTGAATGGCAGGGCATCTAGCCTGCATACTCTCCAAGGCAGTCCACCATCCTGACCTGGCCTCTTACAGTTGGAGCACCTAGCATGCCCTCAATAGTACTAATTCTCAAAAAAAAAAAAGCCAATATACTTACTTTTTAAGTAAAGTTTCAAATTTGGAGAGTAATTGATCAGTCAGTACAGCTAACCCTACCGTCTTCCAACCTGCCTCCTTTCCCTTAATTAAGGACTGGCACTAGAGGCCATGTTTGTCAGTCACTCCAATATTGACACCTGAAATTAAACTTACAGAACTAACAGATGCATGAAGTGTTTGTGGTTGTCGTGTCCTGTAGCTTCCTTGCCTAAAACGCCTCTGGGTCTGTCTTACTGCCCTTCCCTTGCCCAACCCCTGCCAGTATTCATCCTTTCACTATCACCATGGCTTTGCCTTTTCCAGAGTGGAACCTGACAGTGTGTGGTCCTTTAAGACTGGCTTTTACTTACTGTGTGTTTAAGGTTGCTCTATACCGTTTCATGGCTTGATAGCTCATTTATTTTTTAGGGCTAAATGATATTCCATTGTATGGATGTGCTGCAGTTTATTCGTTCACCCATCACATAGTAGGCACTTTGAAGTTTTGGCAGTTATGAATAAAGCTACCACACAGGTCTGTCTGTGTGCTGGTCTTTGTGTGGAGTTTTCAACTCCTTTGGGAAATAAGGAGCACAGTTATAAGATCAGATGCTGAGAATATGTTTAATGTTAGAAGAAGCCAGCTGCCTCCAGAGTGGCCTCACTGTTTTGTACCTGCAGTGGTGGAGTCTGTGGCCTCAGCTCCTCACCAGCGTGGACATGGGCAGTGCTCTGATCTGCGTCCACTCTTGGTGTGCAGTGGACCCTCATGTTGTACCTCGCAGTTCTTCCTTGGTGCCAAGTGATAGGGAACATCTTTTTTTTTTAAGAATATTTTAAATTTATTCTTTGACAGTTTCATACATTTTTGCAATATATCTTGGGCATATCCAACCTAAATCTTCTCTCTGACTTCCCTCACATCCCTCCAATGCACCCTCCCACCTTCATGCCCTCTTCTTATTAAAAACAATTAAACTCATTGAGTCCAGTTAGTGCTGCCTGTATGAACATGGTTGTGGGACCATCTCTCAGAGCACAGGCAATCTACCGGTGGCCACACCCCTGAAGAAAAATGGTTCTTCCTTCTCCGATAGCCATCAGTTGCTGATAGGAACTCAGCTAGGGGATGGCATCTCATGAGCCCTGCCCCATCCGTGCTGGAATGTTGACAGGCTAATCTTGTGCAAGCCTTATGCAGGTAACCACAGCTGCTGTGAGTTTATGCAGCCACACCATATCCAGAAGACAGCATTGCACAGCTCTCTATTTTCTAGTTCTTGCTTGTTTTCTTCTCCTTTTCCACAAGATACATCTTTTCATGTGCTTATTTGACATCTCTGCATCTGTGGTGTGATCTCTGGTTTGACATTTCGCTCACTTTAATTGAGTTGTTTTCTTTTTGATTTTAGGGGTTCTTTGAGCATTTTGAGGAGAGGACGTTATGAACTTGTTTTGCAGAAATTTTCTTTAGTCTAAGTTGTCTTTTCTTTCTCTTAATAGTGTCTTATACAGAACAAAGTGTTTTAGAGGGACAGTGGCACAAGCCTGTAATCCTAGTTCTTGGGAACTTGAAGCAGAAAGATGATGAGTTTGGAACCACCCTTAGCTACATAGTGAGACCCTATCTCAGCAAAACAAAACAAAAGGTTTTAATTTTAAGGTAACCTGCATTTTTTACCTTTCAAAGTTAGTATATACCCATCACACAAAATGATGACTCTTATGATATTTTCATACATACACTGTGCGTTTTGCTCATACGTCACCCTCTATCACCCACTCTTGTCTCCCTCCCCCACTGGCCCCATTACTTTTCTCAAGTGGTCCCTTCTGCTTCCAGGCCATCAAAGAATTCTAGAGTCCCCATTTATTATTTCTCTCATTGCTGTGACAAAATGCCTGAGAAAACAACTTGAGGCAGAAGGGCTTACCTTGGCTTACAATTTGAAGGTGCTGTCCATCATGGCAGGGAAGGCATGGCAGTGGCAATGTGAGGCAGCTGGTCACCTCAATCCACAGTCAGGAAACAGAAAGATGAGTGCTGGGACTTAGTTCGCTTTCTGCAGACCTTGGCTTGGTGCTGCCCACATTAGGGGTGGGTCTTTCTACCTTAGGTAAACCTCTTTGGAAAGACCCTCATAGGCATAGCCAGAGGTGTGTCTCCCAGGTGTTTCTAAATCCCATCCAGTTGACAATCAGTATTAACTATCACACTACATATTAGAGAAAACATGCATTATTTAATGTTTTTCTGAGTTTGGCTTATTTTGTTTAATATGATCTCCATTTCCACTCATTTTCCTCCAAATGATGTAAGTTTCCTCTTTATGGTGAAATCAAACTTTGTATATATACCTCATCTTCCTGTGTTGATGGACACCTAAGCTAGTTCCGTAGGCAGCTGTTGTGATTAGTGTTACAGTAACCTGAGATGAGCCAACGTCTCTCTGAAATGTTGACTCGGATTCCTTTGAGTATACTCCCAGGACCAGTATAGCTGGATCATATGGTGGTTATTTTAATTGTTTGGGGACCTTCCACGCTGGTTTCCATAGTGACCACAAAGTTTACATCCTGGTGGCAGTGTGTGAGGGTTTCTTTTCCCTACAGCCTTTCCAGCATCTGTTGCTTGTTTCCTTGATAATTACCATTGACTTGAGAGAGATGGAATCTCAACCTAGTTTTAATTTGCCTTTACCTGATGGCTAAGGATGTTGAGCATTTTTTTCATGTGTTAATATTTATTGGTAATTTGTATTTCTTTTGAGAAGTTTTTTTGGTGTTTTAAAATTTCTGTTTTTTAGGTTTGTTTTTATTGACTTTTTGTGTATTTCTTACAGAATATCTCAATCAATATTAATCATCTATATACCTCTGTCCCCACGGGCACCCCCTTCCACTGGAGCCCATATACTCTGTCATCCCTATTAAGGCCAACTGTGTCAAGTCAGTGTCCCCAGACACTCCCCAGTGCGAGTCTACCCACTGAGGTCTAGTCAGCCTATCTAGAGTCCCTTGTTTTAGGAAGATCAGCTCTTCTTCACCTAGCAGCAATCAGTTGCCAGTATTTCTTCAGATAAGATTGGGGTCTGCTGTTCATTTCCGCAGTTCTATGCTGGGTTTTTGTCTGCCTGAGTTTGCATAGGACTTGTGTATGCTGACACCATTGCCGTAGAATCATATGAACAGGTTCCCAGAAGCTTGTAGGACTCTGTGTCCATGTGGTCTTGCACTTCCTCTCTGGCTCTTACAATCTCTCCACCCCCTCTTCTGGGATGGTCCCTGAGCCTTGGGTGGGTGAAGTTTAATAAAGGAGTCCTGTCCAATGACCAGCATTCAGCAGACTCTTAATCTCTATGCTTTGGCCATTTGTGACCTTCTGTGTTCCTGGCCCTCTGCTGTATGAGGGAGCTTCATGAATGAGAACTGAGAGATTCGTTATTCTATGTTCCATGAGCCTTAGGTGTAGAGGTTGCATTGTAGATGTGTCACTTAGACCTGGGCAATTCATAGACAATGTCCATGTGTGACCAGTTGTAATAGTCTCTGACTGATGCAAAATGAGCGTCTTTGATGAGTAGTGTTTTTCAATTTCTTTATACATTCCAGATGTTAATCTTTTGTCAGATGTGTAGCTGGCAAAGATTTACCAAGTTTTTAACTTAATTTAGGGTTTTGGGGGAGGTTGCTAAAGTATTGAACCCAAGGTTTTGTGCACACTAAGTAATTATACCACCAGTGAGTTCCATCCCTAGTCCTCCAAAGTTTTACATTTTAATAAAGTCTAGATTACCCTTTTTTTTTCTTTAATGGACCATGCTTTTGGTGTTTTATTTAAATTTCATCATTAAACCTGAGATTTCTTTATGTTTGTTTCTAATTGTGTAGTTTACTGTTTTACTTTAGGTTTTTAGACTGTTTTGAGTTAGGGTTTTTTAAATGAAGTCTTCAGGGTCTGTGTCTAGATTTATCTTTAACATCTAGATGTCCAATTATTTTAGCACCACTTGTTGAAAAAATAAATCTGTTGAATCTCCTGTTCCTTTGCCCAAGTGGCACTGCAGGTCTGGCTCTGCTCTCGGTCTTTGGCAGAGCTGCATCCACCCTCCCAACACCAGGCAGTTCTGAAAGCCTGCTTGCTCACCTTTGGTGCTGAGTAGTCTGTTCTGGACCTTCTTCCTCTTCCTGCAGTCTGCAGAATCAAGATGGAGTATCATGCTTCACTGAAATGCAAAGAACTGACATTTTGACAATGTCGAGACTTCTAATCCACAAACATGAAATAACCCCAATTTATTCACCTCTTTGATTTATTTCGTCAAGGTTTATAGTTTCCTTCTGCATATCTTGTCCTTTTTGGATTTATGCCTCAGTTCTATGCTCAGGTACATAGCAGTGCACTTTAAATTTCAAATGCTGTAATTCACTGTTGGTGTGTAGAAAAGCAGTGGACTTTGTGTGTTGCATTCTGTAACTTTGCTGTAGTGTCATTGATTCCAGAAGTCTCTTGTTGATTCTTATTTTGGTTTTTAGCTTGAGCCTTTAATGGCAAGCTATCCCTCCAGCCCATTGTGATTCTTTTGGACTTTCTACAAAGGTAACCACATCATCTGTGATAGACTCTCTTACTTTCAGCAAGTGAGGCCCATGGGGCTTGGCCATGTGTTGGATAATTTAGGCCACTGTGGCCAACATATTGAAAATGCATAGGTAGATGAATGACCCTCCCTCCCTGAAAGGAATTTTGATATGAGCCAATGAGATAAGAGGATGGTGCTTACAGAGATAGGAGGAAGAGTATCTGGCTAAGAAATACACAGCTCTCAGGTGGTGAGTGATGGGGGTCACAGATATAGGACATAGATATGGGACAGTAGGAGCCATGGGAAGTCTTGGAGTACTGTAGTTACCAAAGGAAGTGGCAGATGCTGCAGATGAAACCTCTTGACAATCCCTCCACCCTGGGCCTTTCTGCACTTTCCTCTGCACATTTGTTTGTCTTGCCTTGTACCTTTCTGGGCCCCACCACACTGTTAACCCCTCAACTCATGACCATTTGCTTAGGTTGTATTGTGATGTGTCCCCAGCATAGGAGAGGGTCTTCAGTGAGTGCCTAAACACACCACATCCTGAGCATTCTCACCTGCCAGTAGAGAGCTTATAAAAATCAGCTGTCTGGTCTTTTCCTCTTTTGGTTGTCAGCATTGGGAGATTCAAGCAATTTTAGAATTTGTTTGAAATGAGGTAGCCCTGTGTGCTGGATGGCTTTGGTGTCAACTTGACACACCTGGGTTGAGGGAGCCTCAGTTGGGGAATTGCCTCTATTAGATGGGCCTGTGGCCATGTCTGAGGGGCATCTTCTTGATGAGTGATGTGGGAGGGCCCAGCCCACTGTGGGTGGTGCCACCCCTGGGCAGGTGAGCC
>NW_008355380.1:307996-313810 GCF_000622305.1 Nannospalax galili | reverse complement strand
GCTCCTGCCTCCAGGTTCCTGCCCTGAGTTCCTACCTTGGGCTCCCGGATGAACTGTGACCTGAGAGATGTAAGACAAATAAACCCTTTCCTCCCCAAGTTGGTATTGGTCAGAGTATTTTGTCACAGCAATGAAGAAACAAACTAGGACAGAGATTGGTACCAGGAGTGGGGTATTGCTGTAACAGACCTGAACTTGGTGTTTTTGGGAGGATTGTGGAAATGTTTGGAACTTTGGGCTGGAAAAGCCATTGTGTGCTCAGAGTTTGTTGCTGTGGAGCTTGGAACAGTTATGCTGAAAGAGCTGTAGACTCTGGAGGCCTGGCTTGTGAAGCTTCAAAGGGAAGCGGAGACCACCAGGGCTGTTTGTGTGAGATTTTAGATTGAGAATCTGTGGGTTCTGGTCCGCTGGGGCTGAAGAATCAGCTGTGATTAAGAAGGGACCAGAACCTGAAGTAAAACCTTTGCTTTGCTGTGACAATTGATGCTGGTTAGCTGGGACTGAAAAATCAGCTATTAAGTAACAAGAGACCAGCATCACTGTAGTGAAATCTTCTGGGAGATATTTCCTCAGGGTCAGCACACAAAGGGGACCCAAGCCTCTATCTCAAGCAGGAAGCAGGACTTGGTAATGTGTAAGAGTCTCCTGCATGGTTCTGGTGTTGAAGGCGTGAAGGGGTCACAGAGAGCAGCTGAGGCTTGGCCCTCTGAGAGGCCAGGAAAGGCCATAGGTGAAAGTGCAGCTTCAGTTGCAGTGAAGCCCCCAGGATTGAAGGGGTCATGGAGAGAAACTGAGGCTTTACACCCAAAGAGGCAAGAAGAAGCCATTGGTGAAGGTGTAGCCTCAGTTTCAGTGGAGACCCCAGCTTTTTGGAGATGCCAGGACTATGGGACAACCACCAAGGACTGCAGTAGGTGTGGAACAGAGCTGTCTTGGGTCTGTGAGACAAGCTGAGTGTGCTGTGGATGGCAGAGTCAGAGCAGTGGAGCTGCCAGTACCCTTTGGAGGCCAGAAGATCATGAGTGAATCCCAGATGTCCAGCCTTGAGCTATTTTGCTGGACTTTGGTTTTGCTTAGGTGTGCCTGATTCTTCCCTTTGAAATGAGATAGTACTTATTTTAGATTTTACAGAAGCCCACCCACAGTTAGGAGACTTTTAGAGACTATGAACTTTTAAGTGTTTGGATTTTTTAAGAACTGTGGGGTTTTTAAGGCTGTACTGTCTTATGTTGTGACATTAACATCATATCTTGGGGACAGAAATTGAAAAGTTATGGTTTAATAGTGATGTTTGTATGTCAAGTTAACAAGGGGTCAATTGTGCTGGATGGCTTTGGTGTCAAGTTGACACACCTGGGTTGAGGGCTCCTCAGTTGGGGAATTGCCTCTATTGGACTGGCCTGCGGCCATGTCTGAGGGGCATCTTCTCCATGAGTGATGTGGGAGGGCCCAGACCACTGTGGGTGGTGCCACCCCTGGGCAGGTGGGCTGTGTTGCATAAGAAAGCAGGCTGAGCAGGGGCCAGGGGAGCAAGCCAGTAAGCGGCGTTCCTCCATGGCCTGTGCGCCAGTTCCTGCTTCCAGGTTCCTGCCCTGAGTTCCTGCCTTGGGCTCCCTGATGAACTGCGACCTGGGAGATGTAAGCTGAATAAACCCTTTCTTCCCCAAGTTGGTAGTGGTCAGAGTATTTTGTCACAGTAATGAAGAAACAAACTAGGACACCCTGCCACCCTTTCTTTGTCCCTAAGATGACCAAGTAAATCTTGGGGGACAGTTGTAATGCTCATCTGTCCTCCTGTCCAGGTGGATCTGGGAAGACTCTCCTGCTGACCAGCCCATACTGTGTTCTTGCCTCTGGTGTCTTTTACAGCATCTCAGGACTGTAGTTATTGTGATTGCAAGAACTGTCCTCAGCGTGTGACACGCAGTCACTTTTCTACTGCTCATGTAGCTTTCTGTTTTGCCTTTTTGTCTAAAGTTAGTAGTTAGTTGCCTTTTGTTTCTATTGACATAATTTTCTTTAAAAAAATTACAGTTATTTGTGTGTGTGTGTGTGTGTGTGTGTGTGTGTGTGTGTGTGGTCAGAAGACAACTTTCAGGAGTCGATTCTATCTTTCTCCACCATGTGGGTACCTTTACTTCCTGAGCCCTTTCACCAGCCCTGTTACCATGGTTTCCTATGTACCTGTCAGGGGATTTCCGCCCAGGCTGAGGCTGCTGTGCTCTGCTTCCATTCTCTTGTTTTCTTCTTGAGACATTCAAAGTCTCCCTGCCCAGGTTTGCCTGGTCCTCAGAACTGTGTCCCTGTTGACAGGATCACCCTCGCATCCCAGGCTTCTATCCTACGGGGTCCCTCTCTTTAGCATACCTTCCACCCCATCCTTCTCTGGGCTAGGACTGTAGGGTCAGGGCCAGGGAGCAGGTTGGTGGCCACTGAGGTGTTATGACAGCTACCTTCTAGGTACAGAGGTGCAGGCAGCACGTATTTCCCCTTCTTGAGGTTGGGGCGCCATTCGGCTTCTTTCAGAGTTGGTCTGACGTTGGAGGCCTTCCTCAGGATTCGTTTTCTGGGCTTCCTCCCCATAACACGGTCTTCCCTGTTCTAGCAATATCTTAGAGGCTGATCTACCTTCCCTGGTAGAGTCAGGTCCTTGTGCCATTTAGTCTGAAAGTATGGCTTTTCAACTTAATGTCTTTTCTTTTTCTTCTATTTTCTGGAAGAATTTCTTCTTTTAATTTTTTTTTTTTTTTGGTCTCTTTGAGGCAGGGTCTCCTTGTAGCCCCGGTTGGCCTGGAACTCACTGTGTAGACCAGGCTGGCCTTGAACTCACAGAGAACCCTGCCTCTGCATCCCAAGTGCTGGAATTAAAGGTGTGTGCCACCACACCTGGCTGCTTTTAATCTTTTTAAAGAGTTAATTTCTAAGAGCCCCCCTCTTTCTCCTCCTTCTCTCCCCCTTTTTTTTCTCTCCTCCTCCTTGTCCTCATCATCCCCCTCCTCCTTCTTCTCTTTTTCCTTCTCCTTCCTTTGTGATGATCCCCCTGTGATGAGCATCCCTACCAAATTCCAGGATCACAGGCACTTACCACCACACCCACACCAAGAAGTCTTGCGTCTCGCGTACACGTCCTTTCAGGACCACACGCCTTTCTTCACACTCCTTTTACCTGCAGCTCTCAGCTACTCACTGACTGAGCGTGTACGTCTTGCCATTCCCTGAGATTCCCTTGGGCCAGCCCGTGTGCTGGGGGCACAAAGTCTAATAAGAATTTGGCACAGGGTACATGTCTGTGTAGTATCTATAGGGAAAAAAGGATGCCAGGGTCTTCAGCTCCCTACTTCTTGTCGGCCCAGGCCAAACTCCTGAGATAGACAACAGATAAGTCCTCTGCCTTTTTACTTTCTTGGGGTTCAGGAATAAAGCCCATGCACCTGCTTTGGGAGATGCAGTTTTTTCATCTTCACAACATCCAGAAAAGTTGAGATTGTCATCTTATACCAGGAAACCACGTCCGAAGATAAAACTACCTGCTAGGAAGTAGACAGACAAGCCCCTGGGAATAGAGAGCCCTCGGGTGTGCAGATACCATGCCCTTCTAGTGCCACAGATAGGGGCTATCTGTACCCTGCAGGGGCACCTCACCCCAGGAAGCTCCACAGGGAGGTAGACTTCAGTGAAGACGTCTCCTGAGAAGAAACTGTCTGAAGGGCGGGCTGTTGGCATGAGGCCTGCCATTGGCACCCCATTTTCACACACTTCTGCCCTCCCAGTGTCTCCAAACACTGTCCTCACTGAGGCCTAGCATGAGGAGTACCGGGCGATCTCCTGGAGGGCTGTGGGCTCAGGAAGTGCCAGGTATGATAGGAATGAGGGCAGGGCCTATAGCTGTGGAGGTAACTTCTACCTGAAAGTGTGTCCTCTGTGGGTACATATCACAATGGAGCTGCATTAGGAGGATACAGCCCCACTTCTCTGCCACAGGGCCCCTCAGTGGCCTGAAGCCCAGTCCATCCTAGACGCCACATGTCCGGTTCCTTGAGTCCTCCTAGGTGGCCATTCTCTCAGGTTTTGGAGGAGAAACCAAGACACTGGAAGGGTACTTTCTGGGTGCTGCCTCTACCCTCAGATGGCACCTGTGTGCTGTCGATGGCCCATTCAGCACCAAGTTTTTCTGAGGTATCTACTGCTTTTGGGCCATGTTCAAGCTGTGTCTACAACCTTGTGGAGATGTGGATGTCCCTTGGGTAGAGTGGGGCGCATGCCAGAGCCAGCCACTGCAGGATGTGCTGGCAATGACCTTCCCTACAAGTAGCACATGGGACTTTGCCCTGCTCATCTGCAGCTTCGGCACAGCACCATGTAGTTGTTGATCAACCAAAGGGAAAACAGTATTGCTGAGCGTTTGTGGTCAGTTAGAACAGCATTCATGGTATCTGCTTCAAAACCACATGATTTTATTACATGGGGTGGGGGGCAATGGAAGGTAAAATGTAGAGGGGTCCTGAGGACATAAGATGGGTGGGACAGATCAGGCTTCAGGCCTCTGTCAAAACCACCAGCCGCTGAAGACTGATGATCCCTGACCCAAGAGAGGTCTCAACATTGAGAGACTTCGAGCAGACACATGGTCCTTTCCGGTTTTTTGATGGACAAAACATAAAACCGTATTTATTTGTAATTTATACAAATTCCCCACATTTCAGGATTTTCTTAGATTTGTTTTTTAGCAATTTGAATCTAATGGACCTATAGGAATGATTTTTTTTATTTTGCATTTGCTCTCTTTGAGGTTGGTAGAACTTCTTGTATCTATAAACATGCCTCTCACTAAATTGGGGGCATTTTGCCACTCAAAAGTTTCCCATCTTTTGTTCCTTTCCCCTTTATGGAGCCCCAACTACACATACATCAGAACTTTGATATTGTCCTGCAGACTATAGGCCCTTCCTTATTTTTAAAAAATGTGTTTTTCTCATTGTCCCTCAGATTGGATCATTTATACTAGCCTTCCGTCAACTCACTGTGAAACTTGCCTGAAATTTAATTTCAGATACTGAATTCTTCAACTCTAGAATTCCCATTTAGCTGTTTCTGATAGCATATTTTGAGGGTCAGGAAACCATGGCCCATGGGCCAGCCACCTGTTTAATTATATAAAGTTTTATTAGAACACATCTTCACAGCCCTGCACTTTTGTTTACATATAGCAGCAATGTTCTGCATAGTTGCTAATAGACCATATAATCCATAGATCCTGTGGTATTACTTTTTAAGAGAAAATGTGCCAACCTATATTCAATTCCTAGACTACCAATTTTTTTCAGTTATCAATTATATTTTCATCTTTTCCATGAAAAGAGTTCTAACAGCTGTTTTTAAACACTTATCTAGGTCATCCTGAGGTCCCCATCAGGTGCTTCATGGCTGGTTCTATTTTCCTACTTTTTCATGTCTAGTAATTTTTAATTGTGTCCAGAACATTGTGACACTGCAGAGACTGTGCCACTGTGTTCCTCTGGAGAGGACTACATTTTGTTGTTAATTATTTATTTAATAACCACATACTTAGAAGAAGCATTTCATTACAACAGCATTGACATATTCAATAACAATTTTCTGAGCTAAGATGCGTCTTTTTCAGAATTGGCTGTAAATATTTAGGTTTACAGTTGAATTATTACAGTTATACAATATTGTACTTAGTATAAACCCTGTTGAGACATAAAATTAAATGAGGTTTTTAACCTTTAAAAAAGATCTCCATTTCATTATTAAAATACACAGTTTCATACAGAAAAATTCATTGTTTTTGCT
>NW_008355380.1:306897-307482 GCF_000622305.1 Nannospalax galili | reverse complement strand
GTAGATTTCAATGGTAATGTTTATCACCTCTACTAATTAACATGATGTAAATTTTTATGCTTCCTCCTCAAATATAATTCATATTTTTTAATTTGTTGATTGTGTGTGTGTGCGTCTGTGTGTGTCTGTGTGTGTATATCACACAGAACATCCCAAACCATCTGAATCATCTATACACCCAATTCCCAGATGGGCACCCTCCCATAGCCTCCCTACCCCCACTAGAGCTCTTATACTCTGATATACCTGCTACTGTCTGCTATGTTGTTGGCACCCCAGCCCATTCCCCACTACTTGCTCTTCTGGTGAGTCTAGTCATCCTATCTAGAGGTCTTTGTTTTAGGAAGGTCAGCTGTTCCTCATCTAGTGGTAATCAGTTATCAATATTCCATTAGATAAGATTGGGGTCTTGTGGGGAGCCGCCTGCCGTCCCTGCAGACGCCATTACAAGATGGCGCTCACATCTGGTTCATGCTGAGCAGTAAATAAGTCAGTACGCATGCCCGAAGTAATTTTCCACCTTCTAGTCTCTGCCTACCTCGTGGCGTGATATGGGCTGATGAGTTTGCGACCAATCAAGAGTAG
>NW_008355380.1:298394-306721 GCF_000622305.1 Nannospalax galili | reverse complement strand
GCAAAAATTGTCTTTTATGTCCCTCTAACCAAATTATTATTGGCCTCAAAGTATGTCTGTTAAACATCCAAGAAGGTTAGTTCCACCAGTCCTGTACTTTTAATTACTGTGTGTCTCTTGGGCAAAGACTAATTGTTCTCAGATAAACCTTACCTAGACATATATTTCTTAATCTGCTATGTATAATTTGTCAGTAGGTTGTAGGAGTAATATGGGTCCCTCTAGTTTTCAAAACTAGCTAGGCATTAGTCTTACCCCTACACCACAGTTTTCCCATTTAAGGTGCCCCCATTTTCCCCCTTTCTCCCTTACTAATACCCTTCTCCTACGGTCCTACCTCTCTTGAGCTCCTTCTTTCCCTTTATCCCCTAGGTTCCTTGTATACCCTTCCCTCCCCCCTCCCCTAAATGAACCCAATTTTTGTCCATATCTCCCTTATTTAGGCCTGTTTCCTACTGTTCTTCTCTTTCTTTTCCTTTACCTCCCTGTTTCCTTTCCATTATTCTGGTTCCTGTAGTTATGTCTGGATACATACTCACTTATCAGGGTTTGGTTCTAGGATCCACATATGAGGGAGAACATATGTCTATTTTTTTCTGAATCTTTTGTTACCTCAGTATAACAGTTTCTAGTTCTATCCATTCACCTGCAGATTTCATGATTTCATCTTTCTTTATTGCTGAATAAAACTCCCTCATATAAATGAACCACATTTTCGTTATCCACTCGTCAATTGAGGGACACTTAGGTTGCTTCCATCTCTTAGCTATTGTGAAAAGAGCAGCAACAAACATGGGTGTACAAGTGTCTGCAATTGGATGAGTTCTTTGGGTATATGCCAAGGAGTGGTATAACTGGGTCAAATGGTAGGTTCATTTGTAGTTTTTTTAAAGAGTTCTCCACACTGCTTTCCATAGGGGACTACTTGTTGAGGTGATGATCTTACCAGGTAACTAACCTTTGTGAACTGAAACTCCAAGTGCTGTTTCCCTGTCATCGCTGAAATCTATTCTGTTCTCTTAGCTCCATGGGCAGCATGGGACCCACCTTACTCCTGTGTGATTCACAGGCAATTACAGGGATCAGCTAGAGATTTGGAATTCAGAGAATATGGGGTTCCTTTCTCTGGCTCTTCCGTTCCTTAGATTTGCCCCTCTTTTTAGTGCCTGCTTGGATCTTTGTCCCCTGGCTTTTTGCTTGGCTCAGCTGGTTGCTCAGCTGTATCTGGCACCTGTGCTTAGGAGGTTCAGGGTAGCAGGGAGGCCTCTGGACTGCTTCCTTCTAAGGTTTGGATGCCTCTCCAGTTTGGGCCTGTTTGCATATTTTTATTTTTTTCATAGTTGGTAAATGTTACTTGTGGGTGAACTGGGACAATAGGGGCTCCTCTGACACTCAACCATGTGGTGTGATTATTGAAATCCTTCTCTCAAGGTTAAGTTACAGCCAGTTGTGAGATCATAAAGTAAACCTGGAAACCTACCATACTTCATAAGTGGTGGATTTCAGTGGTGACATGATGGGGAAGTAGGCTGAAATGAGACACTGAAATGAGGAAGTGGCCCTGGGAAGAGTCTTTGGTGAGGAGGGGCAATACTAATGCCTGACTGGCTTCTGACCACACCACAGACCCACCACTGTTCCCACTCTGTACGTTCAATAAACAGTTGCCATTTGTTGCTGTTAAGGCAGACAGTTGTGCTAAATACCATTAGGAGCACCTGCTATGTTGTAGATGTTGTCCCTGTGAATGGGCAGCAAGCACCCTAGGGTGATGTGAGCATGGGTGATGAGGGTTTATCTTAAATAGCCATGTTCTGGTCTCCATCCAGTACTTGTAGCTAGCTGTAATTGCCAGGCTCTGGTGAACTGCTTTTCCTCATACTCTGTTCAGGTCAACACTCCCACCCCAAAAGTCTCTGTAGTGACTCTCAGAAGCTATCCAGTTTAGCCTGAAGTGCACTTTTGGGTGGCTCAGGTCACAGGAAGTGGGACTTTAAGGAACTCTTAAAGCTGTAAATAAGCCCCTACCCTATGCTCTATTAAAACAATAAATAAAATATTTTTTAAAATAAGTCAAAATAGTAACTTCTGTGTTGGACAACAACAAAAAGAGCCAAAAAACACATGAAGGGTTCCAGAGTCATCTCGCTACAGGCCAGATGACACCTGGGCTGCTCACCAGCTAATGACAAAGGGCATAAGCATCCTGTCTGTCTGGACCAGAGGCCATGGCAGGTCTATAGATGCTGGTCTGCACTAGACTGGAGCTCTGGGGCAGCTCAGGAGGGCCTTGCTTCTGCTGATCACCATGGCTTGTAATAGAAGGAGCCAGTGCTCCCTGAAAAGCCTTTGGCAATATCATTTTTTAATTTAGAAATTGACAAGGCCTGCATAGAATTTGTGGATGGACAATGCTGGAACTATGTAGTCATTTGTGAGCAGTACTTTTGGGTGTAAAAACACTGCTGCTGTTTTTCCAGTTGCCCAGGCCTGAAGGAGGCCTGGCTTAGAGAGGAGCTTCCTGCTTGCCATAGGAGAAGCCACTTTCACCCTGAGCAATGTGATCTTCCAGGCCCTCATCTAGTGGCTGCAGGCAGGAACAGGAGTTTGTTAGGCTCCCAGTGGTCTAGAAATATCTTTACCTGTTGCCCTGGATCTATACCTGACATACTTGCTGAAATTCTTAAATGGTGCCTAGTGGGCACAGCTGAGAACAGAAGTGATATTGAGGTCAGAACAGTAGCGTCTACTCTGTGTGGCTAGGCAGCTGGGCTGGACTCATTGGCATCTCAGACCCTCGCCCTCTTCTGATAGGGCACTTGAGGATCTTGTGCCCACATGTCTGGGTATTAGTGTGCCTACACTGTGTGTGCCTGTATATATCCATGTGTACACAGGCAAGTCACACGTGTGTTGGCTCATGTCTGACCCTGCCCTGCTCTGCAGCATAAGGAGGGGCCTGTGGTGTCAGGCGCTTCCCCTTCTTTCTTCTGGGCAGGTTTTCACTGCTCGGTCCAGTTGCTCTGTTAGGCAGAGTTTAATTCGCCAAGGCTTATACCTGTTAAAGTAAAACCAAGGGATTTACTGTGCTGTTACATTTGCTAGGACTCAGCTAAATCTGCCTGTCACCTTGAAAGATCCTTGGCAGTGGGGGTGACTATGGACCTGACCAAAACCTGCCCCCAACTGCATTTCCAGGGAGTGAGGGGAGTTCATCTAGTGTCTCCCCAAATGTCCAGGTGGCCATCATGAAGCTCTTTTTTGGTGCCTAGTCCAGAAGCAACTGGCTATGGGTGCTTGGACCTTCCACTTCGGTCCTAGAGTTTGTAATTAGAACTAAAGTGTTTGCTGTCTCTTGTCACCATCAGTTGGTTGTACCATTTTGTGCTTAATTAGCTGTGACTCTCTGAACCTCAGCAATCAGTTACTTGTTACTTATGGACTTGGATGTCTATCACACCTGCTCTATGGAAGATGTGCCTTCATTGGCTTCCCTGTTCCTTGTTCTCAGCGTGTTTTATTTGTCCTCTGAAGAGACCCTCCTCCTCTCTGCCTCCTGCTAGCACTGGCTCCTGTTTCCTGGAAGCTTGCTTTAGTTTTGGCTTTCACAGTTGCACAGCTGAACCCAACCCCAACACAGGACATTTTGATGAATTCTGGACCATTCTGTGCTCTAGGACAATAAATACAGCAGGCTGCTCTCTCTGTGTTAAGGCCTTAGGCATCCTCTGCCTTTCTGGTCAGCGTTTCATCACTAGCAAATGCCTGAGATGAATCACTTATAAGGAGAAAAGGCTTATTTAGGCTCACAGCTTTGGAGGTTCCAGTCTAAGGCTGGTCTGTTGCTCTTGAGCCATGGCAAAACATCATGATCATGTGGTAAAGCAAAACCTCTTACCTCATGGCCAGGAGCATAAAGAAACAAAATAAACCAGGCCCCCACAATCCCCTTTGAGGCCATGTCCCCAGTGATCTAGGACTCTCCCTAGTTCCATCTCCTACAGGCCCTCCACAGTATCACCCTGGAGACCAAGCCTTTGGGAGACATTTAGGATGTAAAGCCTAGCATAGCTCTTGTTGCCTACAGGCCATCAGGCCATACCTTCCCTAACAGACAAATGGACTTTAGAACTTTAATACTTATCACATATCAACCACCTGGCTCCTGGCCCCTGCAGGTGTGTAGACTGAAGTCTGGCTCTCTTCTCTGGGGACATCCTTCCATGCTGCACCAGCATCTTCATGGCCCCAAGGCTAAGCTTCAAGGTAATTTAAAGAATAGTTATGGGGCTGGAGAGATGGCTCAGTGGTTAACAGTACTGACTGCTCTTGCAGAGGACCCGGGTTCGATTCCCAGCACCCAGATGGCAGCTACTAACTTAACTCCAGTTAAGTCCTTAACTCCAGTTCCAGGGGAATCCGAAGCTCTCTTCTGACCCCCGTGGCATTGCACAACACAGGTGTACTCACGTACATGCAGGCAATACACTCACACATAAAATTAAAAAAATAATTAAAATATTAAAAAAGGAATAGTTATACACTATGAGATCATTGTGAAGAGCCACTGCAACTTCCCCCTCAGGTTCTACCAGCTCCACTTCCTACCTTGCTTTCTTCAAAAGTCACATGTAGGGGCAAGTCCTGGGATGGAGAGCCTAGGAGAGCCTAGTCTTCAGATGGGAAGGGTGTACCAGATGATTGGCAGCATCTGTGATGTAGACAGAGAAGAAAGGCCTGGCCTGTTGGGTGCATTTCACCACAGCAACCTGCAGTCTGTGTTCCAGCATAAGACCACAGCAGGAGAGCACCCAGCCCCTTGGGAATAGCTGGCCCTGACCCACTGCAGCCCATATCTGGGCCATCTTGTGTGTGGATGTCTCCTGCCTCACATCAGACCTGTCTGGTCAGTTGTAGGTGCCCACCTCTTCCAGCAGCAGGAGGCAGGTGCCATTGTAGGATTATTCTACAGCAGCTGGCTCACCAACTTCTAGAATGCCCATTGTGCCTATACTTGCTTAGCTGCTAGCAAATTGCTACTTAAAGTCAATCAAACCTCTAGCCTAAGTAGCTAATTACAATGCAGATTGCTGCAGACACACAGGAACCAGCACAGACTAGGCTGATCCAGGCTGCTAAGTTGGCCCGATGAGCAGGCACCCCACCATTGACAGGATGAGCCTATCCCAGAGCAACTGTCAACTGCCTTTCCATGGCCATTGAGTCCCAAAGCCAGGTTCCTTTGAGGTTTCTTTCTGTGGCAATGGAAGAGTAGCCACAGAAGAATAAGTAGATAAGTCATCCAGTCTAGAAGGACACACAGGCCCCAGCGAAGGTAACTGAGGTCAGAAGGAAAGCTGTTCAAGTCAGGCAGGAACACAGTGCACAGAGAGCTTAGAGTGACTAATGACACCATGGACAGGAACAGGCCCCGTCTCAAGGAAGAAGAGCAAAGCCCCAGTTGTACCAGCAACATAGTTTCAGAGTTCAGATTCCAGAGCCTAGAGCCCAGTGCTAGTCACAAGAACCTAGACAGTACTGAAAGGGTTTCCAGAGCTTTGAAAACGGTGAGTCAGCTACCAACATGAGACCTGAAAAATAAATAGAAACAACAGGAACAGTGAGACATGGCTCACACCACTACAAGGTGAAAGGCTTGAAGTTTGCGGGGGGGGGGGGGGGGGAGAGAGAGAGAGAGAGAGAGAGAGAGAGAGAGAGAGAGAGAAACACAGGAAGTAACCTGAGATAGTTCAGGGCGGGTGCCTGCTCCTGCAGATGCTGCCTGTGCCTCCACTCCACCAGACCTTGGGAAACTACCTAAGTGCATGCAGCCAGCCTCCTGGTCTGAAGTTAAGGAAGTCCCCTGGAAATAGTGGAGGAACAAAGCCACAGGCTGAAAGTGGGGCATTGAAACGATGGCTGGGGGAAGTCAACCAGGATTTTATAGGTCAATTTATGAAAAGGATAAACACCGCAGTGAAGAAGCCATCACACTTTGTAAATAACAGTTCAAGACAAGGACGTAAGTATCCGAAACACGGAAAGACAGTCTTGATACACAGTAAAAGAAAGCAAGAGTCGGGCCTCCGTGAGACACCAGACCATGAAATAGGCAGGAGCAACAGCACTCTTCCAAGGGACCCTGGGACCGAAGAACACAAGATCTTGCACACATCTAAAGGGTTTCTCTGCCTTCTTGTACATGTGGAGAAGTATGTTTGAGAACGGTCTTTCTACTGAGAAGGTCAGAAGCAGTCTGTACCCCATCCACACCACGCATAGGTGAATGGTCTGAGAGAATGAAGAGATCAAGTCATTTTCCAGAATTTTCAGGGCCTACTTCTGAACAAAAGCACCTGGTCTGAAGCCAGCCTGTCCTCCATTCACCTTAGACTCCGGTTGTTGAGATCTTACAGACACCAACAACTACAAAGGAGTGTGCAAGGGATTAGCTGATAGTGTCTAAAGGGCAGACTTGCCATTGTTCCAGAGATAAGAATGGCTCTGGTGCCTTCTCTGCCTTAGCTAACAAAGGGGACTCCACAGAGATGGGATTTCTGTGGTCTGTACTAAGGTTGCAGGAAAAGACCAAAGTCCTGAGCAGAAGGCAGCCTTGCAGCTTGGGTATAGTCAGAGTTCAGAGGTCTCCTGGTCTTTCTGCACTGCCTCTCAGAAAAGCCCACACTCCAGGAATTCAAAGGGCACAGGGTACCAGTCCCAGACTCTGAGACCCTGATCAGGGCAGAGCACAGCTTTAAAAAATGTGGCGCTAACTGGAGCCTGCCCAAGAGGTAAAGAAAGGTAGGTCAGTTACATGGACTCTGTGGCTGTTCTACAGCCACCTGGAAGTCTGGCTCAGGGGGCTTATGGGACTGGAGAGCATAGCCAAAATAAGGCATGGCTTCTACAGCCAAGATGGGGGAGCATATGTGGGGCACGTACAGGCTGGTCCGACACCAAAAGCACAGCCTGCCTCTGCTGGCTAAAACTTGATCTTGCCTGGAGCTGGCGTCTTGGAGTCTAGACTACTGGGGCCACAGGTGGTGACCAGTGATGTGGCAGGCAGAGTTTCTGCCTTCTTGATGGGCCAGGAGACTCACACCACAAGGGGCCAAGCCGTTCTCAGGCTTGGAGAGGGCAGAGGCACCATTTGTGGGTGGTGCAGGGTTGTCCTGGTTAAACACAGCAGCAACTTCCAACTCTGGGTGGAAGAATCCTTCTTAGAGGCTGGCACCTAATCTCTAAATACCCACAATTACCTATGGAGAAACAGGCTAGGGAGCTCTATCAGGGCTATCCAGTTAGGAAGGGTGGGTCCAAAACCAGCCTGCATTCCCCACCACTGCCATCAGACTCAACAGAAAATGCTTTTTTCTGAGATGGGATCCTGATGTGAGGATTCCAACATCACTCTGGGATAAGGGGGAACATGGATGATTTGGAAGGTGGAAGGCCACTTTTTTTAGCAATTCAGAGAAATCACCATAATATGAGTGAATTTGATTGTACAAAACATCATGTAAGCCAAAGGAAGCAGCCCTGTCTGTCAGCATTCCTGCTGTGTTGAAATCAAGCTGAGCATAGGAATTGCAGTCACCTTTCTTCTGAGTCCAAATCAGACACAAGAGCCATGGCCAAATGGCTGCTTTCCTTCAGGGCAGAGGTAAGTGCCCTTCAAGCCTTCACAGGGCTGCTGATAGCTGAGGGGACCGAGACACCCAAGGAGGTGGTCACTGGTTCTCTGTAACCTTGATTACCAGGAAACCAGATAGTTTCTGCTTGGGGATTTGGAGACTCTTGCTGTAGGGGCTGCTATGGCCCAGATAGGTATGGCCCCAGAGGAGAGCCTCACAGCGGAGGGAAGCAGTGGTTTCCCATAGTTGACTACAGTGGAACAGGTTTGACCTCAGGAAAAGCTGGGTCAAGTTAGGGGGCCTCCATCTAGTGGAGAAGGGATGGACTCTGCCCAGCCTAGGCTTTCTCCTTTCAGTTGCTGTTCAGTCCCCTCTGTGGAGTCTGTCATGACCTGAGGGACTCTGTCATCACTGCACATACCTGTGTGAACATGGCATCTCCATGAGATAGAAACATTGGCATGGTGTGGCAGAGCCTCATCCATCTTTTGGTCTTGGTGTATTGAGAGACAGGCTAGGGAGCCCTGTCAGGGCTATGAGTATCAGCTTTGGGTGGAAGTAACATTTCCAGAGGAATCTGCCTGTCATCAGTGTGGCTCTCATCCACCATCAGCTGTGAGCCACAGCGGGGGAAGGGGGCAGTGAAGAGATTTATAGTGCCTGGGAAGAGGCACCATATATATATATATATAT
>NW_008355380.1:282804-298271 GCF_000622305.1 Nannospalax galili | reverse complement strand
ATATATGTGTGTGTGTGTGTGTGTGTGTGTGTGTGTCCCAGGAAGAGGACCCAGCCTGCTCCCATGAGTGCTTTCCTAGGGGAGTCCTGGCCCCCTTGACTCCCTCCCATTCCCCTAGTGCACCTCATCTCCTGAGTCTCTCTTTGTCCTTGTGGGTCCTTGACCCTCTTTCTCATGGATCCTGAGTGCCCCTGACCCTCTTTCCTCCCCCACAGTTTTCCACCTGTCCCACAAGGTCACCAGTATCGTCCCTGAGAGTGCTCTGCTTATCGTTCTGGGCCTAGTGCTGGGCGGCATCGTCTGGGCAGCAGACCACATCGCCTCCTTCACACTCACACCTACGGTCTTCTTCTTCTACTTGCTGCCCCCTATTGTGCTGGACGCCGGCTACTTCATGCCAAATCGGCTCTTCTTTGGCAACCTGGGCACCATTCTGCTATACGCTGTCATTGGCACCATATGGAATGCAGCAACCACGGGCTTGTCCCTCTATGGTGTCTTCCGCAGTGGCTTGATGGGTGAGTCCATGTACTGCTCTCTGGGTAGATTTAAGTCACTTTGCTTATTCAAGGTAAGAATGCAGATCACAGACCTAAAGGGTTTAGGGCTAGGAGTGGTGAGCGGTGTCTCTGTGGACTTCTTAAGTAAATACCCGGCATGTATAAGAAGATTCAATCCATTATTAGCTTTCCCTGGGACATCTGCAGGCTGAGCCTTGTGTATCCTATTTAGAATAGATTTGTGATCACACAGGTCAATAGGGTTGGCACAGGCAGGGAGGGGGGAGCCAGATGCTGAGCCCCATGGGCTATGGCAGTGGCCAGTAATCAGCACTCAGCTTACAAGTGGATCACAAGGCTGAGCACCCCAAAGACTTGAGTGATTTGGTACTGTTTCTGCTCAAATCTACTAGTGATTACTTCACACAGCCCTGGTCACCTCCTGGGCATACCCTACCCTCTGTGTTGGTTCTCTGTCCAGCTGGGAGATAGCTAGTGAGGAGATAGTAGGTAAATCCTCAGCAGATGTGAATAGATGTTCACAGGGAGACCCAGAATCAGGGTGGTACTTGCTGAGTAAATGAGGACCTTGAACTCTAGAGACCAAAGAGAAACAGGAAGCAGGGACTATCAAGTTGTCCTTGTCCTTACTGCGAGGAGCTCTCTTGAGCCCCTGCTGTTCAGCATCACCAGACAGAGACCCTAAGAGCAAGGACCTGGCTGGCCTCTGAAACTATAAGCATCTACTCTGGGGTGCATGCCACTGGTCACATTGGCAGTGCCATAAAGTGATTGAGACACACCTCAGATGCCCCTCTAGGTCCAGAGAGATGTTTTGGGATGTGGAGCAGGGACTCCTGGGCCTGATTCCCATGACCCTGTTGCCTACAAGGTCCCAGCATGTGACATCCCTGGAGCAGTTTAGAGAGTACATGAAGAAGCCTCTACCAGACCAACTTACTTCGTAAGCATGGTCTTTAGGTCTTTAGCTGAGCCTTGGCAAAAGAGCTTATCCTGGAAACTACATGGTTACCAAACTCTAGAGCATTCCCATCTCTAGGGATATCCAGGTCCATCTTCCTGCTATGCCATAGCCCTGCAGGATTGTCCTACCACAGTACCCTTTGAGAACAAATGTCATTGTACATCATTGTCCAGAGTTAGAGTCACTCTCCCATCGAAGACATAGGATACTGGCCTGTGCTTCACCCTTGGGACCCAGCTGGTCAAGGCTGACCATTAGCCAAAGTCGGAGAGGAACGAGGACTCATGGTATGAGTCTACCTTGCTCTGGGAACTCACTGAGCTTCCCAGACAGTGGACAGCCTCTGCAGACAGCAGCTCAAGTCTGGGAATAACCCTTCATGAGAGAGTCAGTGTGGGCAGCCATCTTGCAGATCATCAATTCTAGGCATTCCTGACAGGGCCAATGTGGGTGAGCTGCCCAGATAAGGAAACCAGCCCCAATTCAGTGTTCTGGACTTCTGAGAACCAGCTTGTTTTTGGAATGAACTTGGGGTCTGTTGGGGTTCTGAACCAAGAGGCCAGCCTTGCTGAGGCATTTCAAGGTTATCCCACGAGTTAGTTTGCTCTGGAATGCTGAGCAGGGCCATGTGTGGCAGTGCATGGTTCCCTTTTAAAATGGAAACCCCAGGGGCCTCTGGTCCTAGCTGGAGGCAGCAGGGTTTATCCCCTGCTCTCTACTCCTTCCCGGGGTGCACTGACAGCCTGAGACACTTGCCTCCAAAACCCCAAGCCTTGGTCCCAAGGGATGGTATGTTGTGCCTCAGCCCAAAAAGGAGAGTGAAGCCCCGTGTGGGGAACTGTGTGGCTTTACATATTCAGGGCAGCCCTGGCTTTTATTTATGCTGCCTCTGATCTTCCAGGGGCCCAGGAGATGTGGAGTCTGGTCAGCAGGGACAGGGTGGCTGGTCTTTGTCCCATGGTTCACATTTCTTACAGGTGAGCTGAAGATTGGGCTCCTGGATTTCCTGCTGTTTGGTAGCCTGATTGCTGCTGTGGACCCAGTGGCCGTGCTGGCTGTGTTTGAAGAAGTCCATGTCAATGAGGTCTTGTTCATCATTGTTTTTGGAGAGTCACTGCTGAATGATGCAGTGACTGTGGTGAGTGATGGTGGGGTCCCTTGGGTGACTAAAGGGCATTTTGGTTATTGGGAGGTACAGGGACACCTTGCCAAGTGGGCATTGTTAATACCCCTTGGATAGATAAGCCAGAAAGAGGGTCTGCTATCAGTACATGGCCCCCTTCATAGCCATGCTTGCAGCCTAGGAAGCTTGAGCCTTGTAGGGGATGTCCTCGGTCTCACCCTTCTCACTGGTGCAGCAGCCTGGGGGTTGGGGAGCAGACCCTGCCCTTGTTCTGGCTCCCCAACTCGACTTCATCTAATTTCTTTCTTTCACAGTCTTGATCCCACCCATTTCAGGGGTACAGTGCTTTCCTATTGAAATCCCATATCTGCATCTCCCAGTGTGGGTATCTTTAATCTTGGACCTATATTTGGTGCTACTGATTTCTGCCTTCTAAAGAAACAGATAAAAAAATAACAAAATCTCATAGGAACTGTATTAATATTATGGGCCCACCGTAACAAAATACCACAGAAGCCTAGAGTTTAAACAGCTGGAATTGATTGTCTCAAGATTGTCTGAAGGCTAGAGACTGAGACCCAGGTGTACAGCTGATTCTGGAGACCTCTCTCCTTGGCTTATAGATGCTCCCTGTGTCCTCACATGGTCATCCTCTATATCTGCATCCTGATCTCTTGTACATGAGAGCTCACCCTATTCATCTCATTTCATCTTAACTAACTCTCTGACTCCATCTCAAACGGTTGCATTCTAAGGTCTTGTGGTTGGGACTCAGAGACCTGTAAGACAAAGGGACACATTCAGCCCCTCTCAGGAGTCAAGATTCTCCAGTGGCATCTGGGGCTTCACAGACAGCACATGGGATAGAATAAATTTCAAAATCCATTCCCAGATAGGCTTCAGCTCTCTAAGAAGGAATGAGGGATTAACTGGTAAGAATGGGTCCCAAGGACTTTGTTAATGCCTGAAGAAGTATGTCCTGTTTCTTCTGTCCTCTGAAAGTGCCTGTGGTTTCTAAGCAAATCTCCATCTTGTACTCCTTTAGAATGCAGGAGAGAGAACCCCAGGGTACATTGTGCTAGATTTCTCTTTGTATATGGGGGAATATGAGGGCCCATTTGAGACTTCATTAGAAACTCATAAAGTAGCTCCCAGTCTGCCTGAGTCATCATAACCATGAGAGTTAGGAAATGAGGCAACTCTGTACTCTATGGAGAGAAGGCCTGGTCTGGCCTTTAGCCTTGGTGCAGGAGGCAGAGGGCAGAAGCATGGTACACAGGAGCCAGGACCCCGTGGTATGTATGTACAGGACCCCAGTGTATGTAGAGTGAGCCTCCTGTGGACCAGTGACTCCCTCACTGCCCTCATGGTCCATGTCTCTCCCACTTTTATCCTCATAAAGATGGATGCACAGCCCGAGAGAGCCTCCTAAGGACTCAGTGCCCACCATAGAGACATCCCAAAGAGTCTGCATCGCTATCCCTGGGTCCCCTGAACACCTGCAGAGCATAGAGCAGGGATTAGAGGTGGGCCTTTTTCCCTGGATGTGGGGTCACAGTGCTTCATTTTGGATAGCTCAGGCTCAGAAAACATCTGTCCCTATATCCCTGATATCAGAAAAGGTCCTGGGCTTTGCTGCAAAGATGAAATAGGATGAAGGTTGGCAACATGCTGGGACCACAGTGCACAATCCATAGCCCATAGTCATGTAACACAAAACTGAGAATTAAAATGCATAGGGTCAGCTTTTTGGCTCTCTTACTGCAGGTGTAAAAAGGCCATCTCTTCTGGAACACTCTCATGTTCGCACATCCTGCCTGCTCGCTCCTGACCCTTTCCTGTTGACCATTGTCACCTTCTGCTGACTACAAGCGTTGTAGCTATGTCAGACTTTGCTCTGGGCCCCAAGTCCAGCAAAATGGGAGCATTGTACAGGGAGGGGCGAGTGCTGACACAGGGCTGACCATATGTGTCCCTGTCTTCTGTTCCCTCAGGTCTTATACAACGTTTTTGAATCTTTTGTGACACTGGGTGATGATAAAGTGACTGGCGTGGATTGTGTGAAAGGCATAGGTATGTACTGAACAGGTCCTGCCTGACCACCCTCAGGTTCAGTGGTCAGAGAGTGTAGTGACCCACCTCGTCTAGAACTCAGAGTCCTTGGGGGCCTCTGCTGCCCTGGGACCTCCAGCTGATGCTCTGCTCCCTTGCCAGGATACGTTTCTTTCCCAGAGTACCTCATAAACACTATTGGATAAGGGTCCTGAGGGATCCTGTGTACTCTCCTGGGTAGGGATGTGAATAGCCAACCTGGGTCTCTCTAAGCAGGGGCAGATGAACCGTGTCCACAGTCAGTCAGTCTTTGCTGCTGACCCAAACCTATGGGGAATGCCAAGGCAAATCTCTCTACCATGGAGTCCTGGCTACTGTGCACCGTGCCTCCGTCCTCTGCCTCCTGCACCAAGGCTAGAGCCCAGACCAGGTCTTCTCTCCATAGAGTGTAGAGTTGCCTCATTTCCTAACCTCTCAGCACTGCTGTGAACAGTTTCCAGGGGCCCTCCATGAGGAATGACTCAGAAGGTCAACCTCGCCCACATCTCTGGTCACAAAAGACTATTCATCCCTTATCCCTTTCCCTCACAGTGTCCTTCTTCGTGGTGAGCCTGGGGGGCACTCTGGTGGGGGTTGTCTTCGCCTTCCTGCTGTCCTTAGTGACCCGCTTCACCAAGCACGTGCGCATCATCGAGCCTGGCTTCGTCTTCATCATTTCCTACCTGTCCTATCTGACCTCCGAGATGCTGTCCCTGTCAGCCATCCTGGCGTAAGTCCCCCTCAAGGAACAGCCCTCTGCTATTGGCTGGGCTGGCTCTCTAGCTGGTGATGAGCCAGATACCCCTACACTCAAGCCCCGGCAGAAGGCACCAATGTGGGCAAAGGGTATTTTGGGTTCCCTGCCTTTACCCTGGTGAAGGGGTTGTGGGAGTGATCCCACAGTCCCTGCCCACTGTTTGCTCCTTGGAACATGAAATTGTGTAGCTGCCTTCTCCTATTGCTGGGAAGAAATTCATTGGCGGGGGCAAAGAATTCAACTTTTTAAAATAAGGAGTTGGCATGTCCTCAGGGTTGTCACTGGTTGGACAAGTGCCTACTAAGGGGGCAGGGTATATGTGCTATGGCTTGGGATTCAAGAATGATCTGTCCAGAAACCTCATCTGCTGGAACACAGTGTTATACTTGGGAAGGAGCCCCCTGACACCCTGAGTTGGCTCTGAGCTTCCCCCAAGGGTGGCATGACCTGGCCACCCACCAGCAACCAGTAGGCCCACAAAGCTGTGCGTAGACACGGAAGCTATCCCCTCATTGCAGTTCTACATGTCTAGGCTCAGAGAATGGAGGTAGCTTGCCAGCTCAGGGCATGAATCCTCAGGAACAGTAGGGTTCACACAGCACAGGACTGGCCAGTATAGAGGACACCTGCTGGGATGCAGAGGCCTACAATGGCATCAGAAGACCCTAGGGATGACAGAAGCTGGGCCTGGAAACATCTGGCCTAAAGGCCTAGCCCATCTGAGCAGACACAGCAAAGTCTCACACTGTTCCTCTCCAGCATCACCTTCTGTGGCATCTGCTGTCAGAAGTATGTGAAGGCCAACATCTCAGAACAGTCGGCTACTACTGTGCGCTACACCATGAAGATGCTGGCCAGTGGGGCAGAGACCATCATCTTCATGTTCCTGGGCATCTCAGCTGTGAACCCCCTCATCTGGACATGGAATACAGCTTTCGTGTTGCTGACGCTTGTCTTCATTTCTGTGTACCGGGCCATTGGTGAGGGGTTAGGGTAACTCATGATAGTGTCCAGGCTCCCTCAGCCCAGTGACCATGGATTTGAGGGCTCCATGGAAGCTCAGTGACCAGCCCAGCCACTGACCTCCATAAAGGCCAGGAGTCCTGAAGGAGCAACCTGGGGACCGAGGTGGCATGGAGAGACAGGGTCGGGGAACAAGAAGCTGGGGTGAGAACAGCACTGCTGCTGCATTCTAGTGGTACCTCTGGGATAGGCCCACTGCCCAGCGTCCACATCCAGCCACGGGGCAGAGGGCCACAGGGAACCATAAGGGGTGGCCTGGAGAAAAGCGGCCAGAGCTGAACGAACTCTTGCTGCAGGTGTTGTCCTACAGACCTGGATTCTGAATCGCTATCGCATGGTACAGCTAGAGACCATTGACCAGGTGGTCATGTCCTATGGTGGCCTCCGTGGGGCAGTGGCCTATGCCTTGGTGGTACTTCTGGATGAGGAAAAGGTTAAAGAGAAGAACCTGTTTGTCAGCACCACCATCATTGTGGTCTTCTTCACAGTCATCTTCCAGGTGTGGCTCAGCTTGCCCAGGGACCCCTGTCCCAAGGATACAGGCCTTGCTCCCACCTGTAAGGGTGGCTGGCCCTACCTCAGCCCTGTGGCTTGACTGTTTCTAGACTCCACACTTTAATTGGATTTTGTAATTTTAGTAATTAGGAGCATTTTGTAGGTTTTCATGTGCCCCCACAGGGGACATAACACAATTTGTCTTAAAAGGGCTGCTCCCTGGCTAGGACTGATGAGAACAGTCCCAGTTACTCCCTATCTGCTGACTGGCCAGGCCTTAACAGGCACCTACTCCACACTTGGATTTGGCTGATCAGAGTGACAGCTAGAAGGGTTGATGTCTGCATGAATGTGTGCACACAGGCTGTGGGGCCTTTTTTTTTTTTTTAACGGGCATGTCAACGGATGCCTGGGTCCCTGTACTGTCTGGGGTGG
Source organism: Nannospalax galili (assembly GCF_000622305.1). Taxonomy (NCBI): domain Eukaryota; kingdom Metazoa; phylum Chordata; class Mammalia; order Rodentia; family Spalacidae; genus Nannospalax; species Nannospalax galili. The sequence goes on along the minus strand of NW_008355380.1, from coordinate 290,862 downwards.
AAGAAATTAGTATCTGTCCTTTTGGGGCTCAGAGGGTCCTGGGGGTACTGGGGGACCTGCCTGGTGCCAGAATCAGCAAGGCTGTCTTCCAGGGTCTGACCATTAAGCCCCTGGTGCAGTGGCTGAAGGTGAAGAGGAGTGAGGAGCGTGAGCCGAAGCTCAATGAGAAGCTCCATGGCCGGGTAGGGAGAGGGTGTGAGTGGACAATGTGAGGAGGGGTGGCCTGTGGGTAGGCAGAGGTGAAGAGGGCCAGTCAATGAAGTTCCTTCCTTTGAAAGGCTTTTGACCACATCCTCTCAGCCATCGAGGACATCTCAGGACAAATTGGACACAACTATCTCAGAGATAAGTAAGTGGTCCAAACTATAATTCTTCCTTTTACCAGTGACCCCTCAACCACAGGTACGTGGATTGCCCGGGTGCAGATAGGGCCACTAAAAGCACTGGAAACCACACAAATTGCACCGCAGTTATTCAAAAGAGCCAGAAATGAACTATCTGCATCCCAAACTGGTCCCGAAGTGTGTATGTGTTGAGGGAGGGAGAGGAACAGAAGAAAACATATGGTAAGGGTCATGCACCCTGACTCCCAGGCTAAGGGCCCAAGTGTGCACCCGACCTGCAGGTATAAGCAGGTGAAAAAGGAAGTTAATACTAACAGAGAAGATGGTGCAGGCAACAAACCAGGGAATCTTATCCTGGTGATCTTCCCAGGCATAAAAAGAGACACCCTTTTACTGATCAATTAATTCTAAAATTATGTAGGAATTGAAAAACCAGGAAAATAATTCACCTCACCTTATGAACAGAGGAAAGGTGTGTTAGCCAACATTTAAAATTAATCTTGCTCATGAAACTGAAATCACTTATTTATATTTTACAACATTCAGTTAGCACTTAAAACTATTACAACTAAAGCACTCAACTTATATGTGTTGGTCCCTGTTTCATGAAATAATTTACCTAGGTCCCACATGAGGCTGCAGAGATAACCTGAGACAAGCATGCTAGGCAGCAGTGCCTTGGAAGCTGGAGCTGTGGCTGCTGGCATCTCGACCCCAGCCCTGTTCTCATAGCACCCTGAAAGTCAGATGACTACTTGGAAACCTGCTCACGGTGCCTCATGAGGAAATAGCATGTAGTTCCAGGGGCATTCCATTGACAACCACTGCCAAATAGAAGAAAGCAACAGTTGAGGCATGAGGTAGCATGACAGCCTTTCACGTTAAAATTCACCTTCAGGTGGTGACAGGAAATAAAACCCAGAAGAAGAGAGCACTTTCTTAGGTTAGGCCCAGCTCTGGCAGACGTTTGTCTGTTCTATCCTGTTCCTGTCTGTGTGGGGCAGGAAGCCCCAGACCCCCAATGCTGATGTGGTCATTTGTCCCCCAGGTGGTCCAATTTTGATAGGAAGTTCCTCAGCAAAGTCCTCATGAGAAGGTCGGCTCAAAAGTCTCGAGATCGGATTCTGAATGTTTTCCACGAGCTGAACTTGAAGGATGCTATTAGCTATGTGGCTGAGGTACTAGAATGTTCCTTTTGTCCCTCTGCTGGAGTTGAGGGCCAAAGTAAGACATGACAGTAGATTTCTTGGGCAAGGGCAGAGGGAACTGGAGAGGGGCTCCAATGCTCTATACGTTAATGCCCCACTGTAAAAGCTCATGTGAGGCTTGGAATTATACCCTGGGAAAAGGGCATGTCAGAACTTCCTGTTATTTGCAGGAAACTAAGGCATGGGCACAGTGACTGTCTAGACACTGTGGTTCTTGTGGGACTGAGCATGGTGACCAAATGCCTGTTTTCCTTCAGAGATGGGAGAGGATAGGAATTAGGGAGAGAATGATGGGCTGAGGTCCACCACCTGTTCACACATATACACACTTGCTTCAGCAAGTTGGTGGACTCCTTTCTGCTGACTGACAGCCCTGAGGAGCAGCCCCACATGTGCATACACAAAGGCATACACATGCATGCCCAAATGCATAGTCATGCCTACATAGACGTATGTGAACATGCACACATACCCATGTAGATACACACTTACATGCTGATGTACAGGTCATCCATGCCACATGTGTATATACATACAATAAGAGACATTCACACACATGCAGCTATGTACATGCATGTGTGCACACATATACGCACCTGAACACAATACACCCATGCATCCACACACATCAGCAAGTATACATGTGTACTCCTGAACATAAGTGGAACATATCTAGGCATACATTCAGAGGGAAAGCACAAGAATATCTTTGACTTCTTTAGGTAAAGAGATCCACCCCTAAGTCTTTGAGGCTGTTGGGGCCTTCAAGTGGCATTAATGAGCCATTTCAACTATGTGGGGAGAGACTAGCCCTGCTATGGCTACCCCACTGCTCATATTCAGGATTCAGGAGGCATTGAGTAAGATGATGTGTAGATCATGGCCAGTCTCAGTTTGACCCCACCCTCAATGAGAAACCAGGCCAGCTTCTCCCCTAATTACATACACATAAGTTGTGGCCAGTGTATTCATGACCCACCCACCCTTGCCTGGACCCCGTGGCTTCTGGCACCATGTATAGATAGGCATAGATCCAACCAAGCACCATATAACCCCATGTCCCTTGCCACCCGAGTAACAGGGTGGTACTCAGTCGGAGATGCCTCCTCTCTGAGGCAGAACTCAGAAGGCAAATATGCCAACCCTCTGTGACCTTGGATGTCCTGGTCACCATGACCTGGATGGAGGATAAGAGTGAAAGGGTGGGCTGGGGTCTCTGGTAGCTTCTACTTGCTACTTCCTCTCTCTCTGGGAAGTTCTTCGGCTTCCACTTGATATCAGGCAGGGCCCTTAGCGCCACCCCTGCTCCCTCCTCCCCCAGCCAGAAAGTCTTTGGCTTGTTCCTTCCTTCCCATCGCTTTTAGAGACATGGCCTCAAGACCCACAGGGGTGGTTTGTATGCATCAGTCCTGCCCGATGCTATTGCCAACCCTTGACCATTTGTCTAGGACCCCAACTACACTTTCCAGCTCCAAGTCCCTAAGTCTCTGCCCAGAGGGTCACCTGCTTTTTTTCCCCTGATGTCCCCCTACGGCAGAGAGTGCCTAGCATCATTGATGCCACAGGGATGGACAGCTGCCCACACCACACCTATGGATCTATGTGAAGAGGACGACGGACAGAAAACACAAAGAGCATTGTGTTTGGAAGCAAAATGTGTTTGGGACCAAAAAGTCCCAGCCCATACCAGTGATAAGTCAAACATCCAGAAGTAGGCAATCCCAGCTAAGCCTAAAGTGTTTCATCTGTCACTAGACTATCCACACAAACCCACCCTCTTCAAAGGGCTCCCAAAGGAGAATTTCGTAAACTGTAAGGTGCAATGCTCATGTTGATATGACTAAGGGAGGAACACACCTGATGGTCTGTTACTGCCTTAAACCCTTGGAGAAGGTGTCCTCTGGGGAACTTACCTGGGCCCATAGTCTACTCTGGCCTATGCTCCTCAGAGATCTCTCACTTTCATGACCCAGGCAGTGGACAACTCCCTTATCCTCCTGTGATTCTGCTTCCTGTCCAGCTCTGTTCAGTGTGGTTTTTGACTTGAATCCAATCTGGTCCTAAAACCTGTGAGATGGAGGCTGTGGCGTGGACAAAATCCAGCTCCCCAATCTTCCAGCAAGGGTGGTTCTATCCTAGACCTTCTAGTGTCCTTCAAGAGAGCCTCTCTCTAGCCACTGCTCTCTGTTTAACCCCTAGCTATCTTCCCCTCGAGTGAGGCTTTGATGGTCATCTCTACATGGGCCTAAATCCCAACTTTTGCCCTGTATCTTGGCCCTTGCAAAACTGTGAGGTGTCACTGGACAGTACTCAGGGTCTCAGGAAGGCTGGACTCCCCTGGGCTTCATCTTTGCCTCCCAGAGCCAGAGGCCCCTGAGATCAGCAGGATCCCAAGCTTTCCTGTGGCAGCTGCCTGTAGGGTTATCCCTGTGTGATAAGAAGTCTATGTCTTTCTTGTAGGGAGAGCGCCGTGGGTCTCTGGCCTTCATCCGCTCCCCAAGCACAGATAACATCGTCAATGTGGACTTCAGCACGCCCCGCCCATCAACTGTGGAGGCATCTGTTTCCTATCTCTTGTATGTGACTGGTTCATAAGCTTCTCTGGGAAAGGTTTCCCTCAAAAACAAAAACAAAACCTTCTCATGACCCTTAAGTCTTCCAGCTCTTGCAGACCCTTGGGCAACTGAATCAGGAAAGGGCAAGTGGCCTAGAGTAGGGGAAGAGTACAGAAAGGTGCCTGCATCCCCACCGATGGAAGCAGCCAGTACTATGTTCATGTTGCTCTGATACTGGAGAGGGAGAAGAGCTGAAGGGATCAGCAGTAGACACTTGTCCTGGTCCAGCATTTCATGCCTGCTAGCCTTGGGTAACTGATGGTCAGTTCTTATGATGGCAGCTTGTGCTAGATTTCCAGTGCTAAGGAGAGGCAGTGGGCAGGTGCCACTTCAGGGCTCATTATTGGGCCATGGAGGGGGACTGATGGTGGTGGGGGTCAACCTTAAACAGAAGTCTGGAAGGGTTCCTGGGAGCAAACCCAAGTAGAGTCCTGAGGAGGGAAGGGGCCACCAGGTATCTGGTGGGGCAGGAGATCACTGTGCAGTTACTCTGGGGAGAAGTTCTCCTAGGCTCAGTGTTGGTCCATGCAGGAGGGAGAACGTCAGTGCTGTGTGCCTGGATATGCAGTCCTTGGAGCAGAGGCGGAAGAGTATCCGTGACACTGAGGACATGGTTACCCACCACACACTGCAGCAGTACCTGTACAAGCCTCGACAGGAGGTAGGTGTCATGGGATGAGCCACCTAGACCCTTCTCCCAAGAATTGTGCTTTTGCCATTCCTTCTTGGATAGTTGGTGGAACCCAACCCCATCACTGGAGCAATATTTGCCCCTTCCTCAAGTACCTGGGATTAGGTCCACGTATAGGCCACTACCAAAGCCTCATGAGGGGAAGAGAGCCAAGGGTTAAACAGACAACAGTGGGTCTGAAGAACTGAGCTGGAGGCTTGGTGACCCACGTAAGCCACACAGGGCCTGACTGCCATTTGCTCCCACAGTACAAGCATCTCTACAGTCGGCATGAGCTAACACCAAATGAGAATGAAAAGCAGGACAAGGAAATATTCCACAGGACCATGCGGAAGCGTCTGGAGTCCTTTAAGTCAGCCAAGTTGGGCATCAACCAGAACAAGAAGGCAGCCAAGCTGTATAAGAGGGAGCGTGCACAGAAGCGGGTAAGAGCAGGCAGAGCCAGTGGTTGTTGGGTGGGCCCCAGGGGTTTCAGGAAGGGTCAGGGCACCCTCTGTGGTCTTGCTGGCCAGGCAAGCTGCCAGGCATCAAGATTTGCATGGGAGCAGAGACCCTTGGGGCCTAGGAAAGACCAGGTAGTTCCCTCCAAGTTCGGGGTCTGGGTATCCATACATCTTTAAGAGCTCACACTTGTTCACAGAGGAACAGCAGCATCCCTAATGGGAAGCTGCCTGTGGAGAACCTGGCACACAACTTCATCATCAAAGAAAAAGGTAAGGCCTACCCCTCCTGCCCCCTGCCCCTGGGCCTCCATTCACCTTGGGTGGGGAGGCCACTAGGCAGTGTGCCCCTAATGCCCTCTTTACATCCTCCTGTGGCTGTACCCATGGGCTGGAAAGAAGGCTCAGCTGTGAGTGGATGCTGCACTTCCAGGGAATCCAAGTTCAGTTCCCAGCACCCACATCAGCTTACAACCACCTGTAACCCTAGTTCCAGGGGATCTGATGCCCTCTTCTGGTCTCCATGGGCATTTGCATGAATGTGCACATACACATATACATAAATTTTTAAAAAATCTTTAAGAAAGAAGTGCCTCTTCCCCATATCTTTCCCTGTAGGCCTTGGAGGGGGGGCAGGTCCCAGCCCCTTTTCTCTAATGGACTCTTCTAAAAGGCCAAATATGGTTGGGGGTTTTATAAGGGAGCACCAGAGATGGTTCAGGCCTTTGTACAGCTGGCTCTAGGCATTTGACCACTGAGCTACCCAGGTTCTTCAATGACAACCTGGGTGGTGGGTCACCAGCCATCAAGAACTTGAGTCATCATCACCTGAAATCTCTTTTCCTTCTGCCATTTGCCACCCAGATTTGGAACTTTCAGAGCCTGAGGAGACCCCCATCTATGAAGAGGAGATCAGTGGGGGCATTGAGTTCCTGGCCAATGTCACCAAGGATGTAACCTCTGACTCTGGAGCAGGTAAGAGGAGAGGCCAATGGGAGGGATGCCCTTGCTGCCTCAAGTAAACTTAATCACTAAAGGAAGAAGCCTAGCATATTCTGGAGGTTGAGTTTAGGGTATTTAGTGTCACCACTCTTCACCCTGATGTCTCCCTCGGGTGGGTGCCAGGTGTGTCTGGAGGGAGGTGTTGCCTATCCTGTCTAGGTTGAACAGTACCTCACATGTGGAAGGAAGGTGAGGTGAGGGCTAAATGCATAACTCTGACATTCCAGGTTACCCTGAAGGTGGTGGTCACAAGAGGAGCTGACATCAACACCCAGTGCAGCGCCTACCCCCCCCCCCTTACTGCCCCTTAGGAGTGTTTCTTGGAGGCTGACCAGCTGCTGCCCTTTCTCCTAGGAATTGACAATCCTGTGTTCTCCCCTGACGAGGACCTGGACCCAAACATCCTGTCCAGGGTGCCGCCCTGGCTGTCTCCTGGGGAGACAGTGGTGCCCTCCCAGAGGGCCCGTTTCCAGATTCCCAACTCTCCTAGCAACTTCCGCCGCCTGACACCATTCCGCCTCAGCAACAAATCTGTGGATTCCTTCCTGCTGGCTGACAGACCTGAGGAGCAGCCCCACCCCACTTTCCCTGACTCCACACACATGTAACTGGCTCCTTCCTCTAACACCTACTCTCTCCCTAGCTGTTGCCTTCAAACCTCTTTCCTGGACCTGCACTCTTCAGACTCTGCAGCAGCTTTCTTTCCTCTCTAGGACATCTGTCCAGCTGCGTATTTCTTAGATGACTGACAGAGGACCCCCATTTGAGTCTCTGCTTCACTAGCTAACATGTAGAATCCAGCTGGCATGATGGTGTATATCCATAACCCCAGCATCTGGGGGAGAGAGGTGGAAAATTGAGTTTAAGGCCAGCCTGGGCATCAGAGAGGTCTTGTGGTCAGGTGTCAGGTCCATTTCAAATGAAGATGGAAGTTTTTTTCTATCTGGTGGACATTTGCAGAGGCCTTTTTATTGGTCTAATAGGAAATGAAGCCCACCCATTTACTGTTGGTGATTCTGAGAAGCTCTGTTGGCAAGGCTTGGTAGGACTTTATAGTAGCAGCAGCTCTTTCTCGATGAGTAGTCCAGTCCCGAAATGGCGTAGCAGTGACAGGAAACCTGCACAGCCCCAATGCTGCTTCCTTCTGCCTCTTGGACCTTGCTTCCCCCTTTCCTCAATGTCGCCTCTAAATTCTACTGTTCTGAAGCAGAGTTTTGGGTGCCCAGAATCTTGTGGCAGGTTTTGGGGGCAGGAGTACCTGGGGGTGGGTATGGCACTGCAGCCTCTTGTAGAGAGGGCTGCTGTCCAGGGCAGGGTCTAAAAGTGTCAGAACGCTGGGTGGTCTAGGTCGGCAGGCTGCCCAGTGCACAGCCGTCCAGGAAGGTTCACCGATAAAGGTTGCAGTAGCGTCCAGCTGAAGAGCCCGGCAGTGGCAGTCGGTGTGGACGGCTCTGCGACCCTCCCTGCGCCTCAGCCCGAGGTTCGCCCACCCATGATCACGCACCTGGTTCTGGGCACCCACCGAGGCACGCGGCAGCGGCACGATCGGAGGGAATTTGGGGATAAACACATTTCCGCAGGCCAGCGTGGAGCCACTCACGCCCTGTCTCCCTGCAGGTGACACCGGCTCCGACACACCGCTTACTGCACGTTCGTCCCCGCGTCGGCCGCCCCTCGCGGCCCAGCAGCCCTTACTCCCTACTCGGCTGGCCCGCCCCCGCGCCCCGAGCCCCCGGCCGCCCGAGGGTGCTGCGCCCG
>NW_008355380.1:270972-282608 GCF_000622305.1 Nannospalax galili | reverse complement strand
TCTCCCAGGAAGAGCCGGGGCTGGAGAGCCGGGCACCGCCCAGTGCGCACGCGCGGTCGGCGGCGGCGCGCCGCGTGCACAGCCGTCGCTCCTTCCAGCGGCCTCGCGCGCGCCACCGCCCTGCGCTGCTCAAGCTCGCGTCTCTGCCGGGATCCACAGAGCTGCCGCCGCACGCGCTAGAACAAGAGGAGACTCCGCTGTGACCTGCCCTGCTGGTGGCCGCTCCGGTTCGCTCCGGCCCCCTGGGAGACTTTTGCATAGCCTGCCCCAGGAGGGGTCCTCCCGTCCGAGTCCTCTGCAGGACGTCCACATGATGCCCCCGGCCGTCTTCCTGCCCTGGTCCAGGCCCGGTAACCCCATGTTTCCCGGGTGCTGGGGCCGTGCCCGAGGAGGTATGGTAGGTGCTCTATCTTGAGCTTCGGTAGCACTTCTCTGTTAAGTGTCTGCGAGGACCTCTCATCACTTCTGGGGAAAATGCGAGTCTCAAAAACTAAGATTTGTCCAAGTGGTACCACCCAGACCTGCCTCTTCCCTGGTGGCCAGCAGGTTCTTGTTCATCTTCAGAGGGACTTGCCCACTGCTACCGAAGCCCTTTCTGACCCTTTCCTGTCCCCTCACAAGTTAGTTTCCCAGTCTGCCCTGCCACCATGTGGCTTGTGGGTTCAATTGCAGATACCTTTGTTCCTGCTTCAGCTCCTCCAGCCCAGACCTTGTTCTTCCCCACCTTGGGCCTTGCCTGGCTCCTACAAAGTGTCTGGCTTGAGCTGTCCCCTCCACTGCTGAGAACACTGCAGATGGCTCGACTTGACTAGGAAATTAGAAGATGGCCTAGGGACATGGAAGGGCTCTGAGCCACCAGGGGCTAGGAACCCACTGTCTGGACGGCTTTTGCCCCTGTCTCCAAGACTTCAGGGGTTCCACCGTGGACAGAGTGTCGTCTCTAGAGTGGTCCGAGGGTGGGTCCTGAGTGTGTGCCACCAACACCCTTCAACTCCTTTGGGCACAAGTCACCTGAGTTTTGCTTCCAGCCCACTGAAAACTTGGCCTGCACCACAGGGTCACATTTGAGGGAGACCAAGATGGGACTAAAACATGGGTTTGGGGACCTCCTGGAGACTTGTCTGAAACAAACCACACTCAAGTCTCTGCTCAGGAAGCTAAACCTTGTGTCTCAGGAACAAGGTTGCCAGTTATGTTCAGAGGAGTCACAGGAGGGTTTGTCAATTTGTATTAATGCTGCAGTTGGATAGGAAGAGTGGGCAATTTCCTGTTAACTTAAGCTGAGAGAAATGAGTATTTGTTCAATATACTGCTTCAGGAGCAGCACTCTCCAACTGAACCTGTTTACGTCCTTGACTGACTAGCTCAGCCTCAGCCATCAGGTGCCCAGGATCTGGTTTTCACGGCCCTTCTCCTGGCCTGCAGCATTTTAACCCTAAGACCAGAGTTCAGCCACTGCACAGCACTGCTGCTCCCAGTAATCTCACCAGACAGTTCTGAAGCTCCACCAGAGCTCCTCTCAGGGAGGGTGGGCCTGGCTACTATACCAGGGTGATCTGAGAGGCACCTGTCCCTGCTCTGCGGCCAAGTTCCTTATGCCTGCCTGTGCCAGGACAGTGCCTTAACACCTTGTCTGGTCTGCTGTACACAGGGTCCAGTTCCCACTGCAGAAACAGAGACCAAGTCTGATTGGACAGTGCCTCAGTAGCTGTCAGCTTGCAGTGGACAGAGATTCCAAAGCCAGCAGCCAGGTGGTGAACCTGTGAAACCCTTTGACACTCTGTTTTAGCTGTGTACAGGTCATGACTTCTGGGCTTGTGAAACACACTTCTGGGCACAGCCGCATGGAACCAGAGATCTGAGGGGGAGCCTTGCTTGCAGAAACCCATTTCCTGTGCTCCAGTGACACAATGTCTACACTGTGTTACAGTTGAGGACCCTGCTGTTCCTGTCACTGTTGTAAAACAGAATGTAAAGTCCCATGAATGTATTTCCTTAGGAAAACTTGTAAAAAATTTTTATTAGGAGAGACTATTTATTTAATACTGAACTTTGACCTTTGTGGTACTACAAAGTACACAAATTTAGGAAATTTGTATTTCTCAGTTCTGTATTTTCTTGAAAACAGTTTTATTACAGTGTTCAATATATTATGTATTACTGATCTTTTGTGGAAAAAAATTTAAAGCATTTCATCAAAACTATTGAATTGTATTTTGAGTGAAAATTGTGTATTAATGTTGTGAATATAATCAGTCAAATTTGTTTAATTCTGATCAGAAAACTGTGTGCCTTATTTAAAATACCCCTCCAATGTACTGTACAGCATCTATGCAGGGAGTCCATCAGCAAAACTGCAGTGACTGCTTGACCAATTCTATTAAAAACATTTCAAGGCATTCTGGGTATAATTTTTGTTTATAAGTGAAAAGCCATATCCAGGAAAATTTAAGGGTCAGTTTGTTATGCATTAAAATTATCAAGAGACGGTATGATTTTGAGGCCATCCTAATGGGCATGGGAAGTTGTTGGACACAGCCTAGTCCCTTTTGTGCAAAGCACCCAACTTTTAGCATCTGTCAGATGGAGAACAAGTCAGAGACCTCTTGTAGCTGGCTTCACAGACTCAGATGTGGGTGGTTGAAATAGCACTCACTATGCCTGATGTCCCCATCAGGTGCTAAAAAACCAGGCCTGCCTCTGCCTCCCAAGTGCTGGGATTAAAGGCATGTGCCACCACACCTTGGTGCTAGAGACAACATGAGGTGCTAGAGACAACAAAGTGGATGAGTAGGAAGAAGAGGTGGGTATGTCCAACAGAGTCCAGACCCTGGTGGCCAAAGAAGGTCTCTGTGGGTTGAGATGAGGACAGTGGGAGACAGATGTGGGCAGAGCTGCATGCCCACCCCTGTGTAGAGGAACCCATTCAAACATGAGGTTGAATAGTTCCAGCAACATTTTTGGTTTAAAAAAATTAAAAATATTATTTTAGCTGGGTGTGGTGGCACATGCCTTTAATCCCAGCACTAGGGAGGCAGAGGCAGGCCTGGTTATATATATAAAAATTTAAAAGTTGTATTTCAAAACAAAATCCCCAGATATTGGCTGTTAATAAGAAGAGTATTAACTGGTAAGTTCACAGCCACCTCAAAGCAGGTATCAAGGAACTAGCAAAGAATAAACACTGGGTGACTCTTAAGCTCTGTCTCATGCTGTAGAAGTAGGAGTCTGGAGTCCAGGGGCTGGCAGGAGAGTCTTCTCTGGCCCCTTCTTGGCTTTAGGGACTGCTGGCATCCTTGGCTTGTATACATACCACTCCAACCTTCTCCACATAGGTGCCTTCCTCTAGCATCTCCACTTAGTACTTAGGCTATTCCCATCTGACTTAATACGCTGACATACATTACACTTGCAATGATTCCAACCAAAGTCACATGCAAGGTCTTAAAGTTACAACATCAACCTTTGTTTGACCACAATTCAGTCCATCACAGTAAGGGAGAGAGTTGGGCAGTCTGCCGAGGTAGGATCAGGATGCCCATTCTTTCTTCCTTCAGAGGGGGCCTCACCAACCTGAGCTCTGCATCAATAGACATGAAGAAAGGAGGATGAAAACAGCATCTGGCAGCCACAAGCTCCTTACTGGGATTAACCTACCCAAATCTATTCATAAGTGTCCTCTACAAAGGGGTCTAGCCATGACCTTCTCTGGGTGTCACAATGGACACTATCAACCTACCAGAACAGTGCTACTCCTAACTTCTAGAACATCTCAATCCTACCTCCACAATCCCACTATTGAATGTTCAGGAACATACTTTTATCTGTTTTCGGTTGACCTCCAGGGCCAGACAGCTAAATGCTTAGCCACAAAAGCATTCTGTGATTAGCTACATGTCCACTCTAGACAATAACCACCATGAAAAATCTCAGTGAGACACATGCACCTTTGTTACTACAGGGTTGCAGCTAGCAGTTGTTACTTTCAGTGCACATTCGACAAGAAATGCCAACTTGTCATGAACATTGAACAGACTGCCGAGCAGGCGGCACTGGATCAACATGATACCAGCTGGCCTTCTGAGAAAGCCATGTCTCCTCTAAGCCTCTGAGGAGTTTTTACTTAATTCCACTTAGAGAAAGGGTTATTTATAAATTTTTCACAACTTGAGAGAATGACATAAAAGCAGACGGTCAACCTTGTCATTTCAAAAGTAGAAAGAAAATACAGCATTGATTTATACATTAAGAGTGGCCGTGTGGTACAGGCCCATAGGATAGGACAGGCCCGCCAGGCCCTCCACCTCCCATTTGACTTAGGGAGTTCATGGGGGCTCTGAAACAAGAATGGGGCTGGGGAGAGAAACCATCTGAGTACATAAGGAAACTCAGGCAATACCTCTCCCTCAGGTAATAAGTGAACAGCTGCCCTCTACAGACATGTAGAGCCCACAAGACACAGGGACCACTGTTTATCCTGAGTATAATATAATATACTCCTCTTAATTAACTTAAAGTTGAAGGTTGAGGTTAGATGGCTAAATTAGGGAGAGAATTTTAGGGACTTTGGATCACACATAAGTATGTTATACAGATATTGACTCATTCCAAACATTCATTTTCATATACATTTTTATGAAAATTTATACTTATGACATTTCTCATCCTTCCAGTATGACTGACCTGGGTGGCACCCTACCCACCTGGGTGGAGCTGTTTCAGCAGGTGAAGAAGACTAAGCAGCTGGTCTAGAACAGCCAGAACGACGAGGGCAGAACCTGGCCCCAGAGACTGCTCAGGACTATTCATAGGTCAGCTGAGAGCTGATGACCTCCTATTGCTTCTGGACATGGCTATATCATGACCAATCAGAATGTCCTGAAACTGGGAATGAGAAGCTGCCTGGCTTTCCTTTGCTTTAATCAGGTAGCAGAAGTCCAAAGTATGTTTGCCAGACAGAGCAAGACTGAACTGGGGAGACTGAGGGGCGCCTGCCATATACCTTTCCCAAGCAACCAAGAGGGTTTCATAGCCATAGAAAAGCTATCACAAGGCATTTTCATGACAGGGTGAGAAAATCCACAGACTCACGATTCCAGTGTTCATGCCATAGCACCTTGCTCCACATACTATGGTGCCAGAGAATACAGGCATATGTAGCTGACATCAAATGGGGTACCTGGAGAGTGACTTATGCTTTAATACACTTGCTTCTTAGGGTGCAAACAGGAAGCCACAGAGTGATAACTGGGTTACTTAAGGAGTTTAGCCACATTGAGACTGGGCACAACAATCTCCTTGAAGATGGGCACATAGTTGGGGTTTTCTTGCGTGGGGCCCTGCTCCAGTGTCTCCATGATGGTCTGCTTCATGTCCCGGCTGGCATCACCTCGCACTGCCAGTAGTGCACCAATGTGGTCATCTCTGTGGGAGAGAAGTCAACATGAACCTATATCTGTTCTCAGTTCCAAGCCCCCTCAGTCTCTACAGGTAACCCCCACAGGGTAGGGTGCTGACAGCCACATCTCACCTTTCTTAGAAGAGAGAAGCCTAAAGTTTCATCTTACTGTAGCCTTTTCTCCACTCACAGATACAAAGGACTTTTTAAATGAAGTTCTTGGTTTCAAGAATGCACAACCAGAGAGGGGTGACCCTGGTTTAAGACTCCCACTCTTCTAACTTTAATGGAGCAGTGGCAATGAGACAGCCTGTTCATGCTCGACCCTTAGAGGAGGTGGCCACAAAGGCAGGGACTGGGGCATGGAGCCAGCACAGCAGGTGGAGGGACATGGAACAGAGCCCTCTTCCCTCAACCTAACGCTAAGTGCACATATGTGGAAATCCTGACATGATATATCAACTCCCTTTGGCTCCCTTCATTAGACCACCATGGAGTTTCCTAAGATCACCTTTCAGGCCACTTCAATAACCCTAACCTTCCACAGCCCACTCATCAAAGCTGTAATACCTAGTCCTTCCCAACACCACCTGCAATGTGTAGCTAGACTTGCTCTCTGACTTCTACTCACTTAGGCACGGAGGTCTAGCCACAAGGAAGGTATAGGAGCCTCAGCCAGATTCCTCTAGCATCAGGAAGGGCAGATGGAAGACTACAAAGATGCCTCTCTGCTGTACCCTCACCACCATGTCCCTAGTTACCTTCCTCCTCATATCCAGCTGGCAACCATGCTCTGCCTGACTCCTGCTGCTCATGCCTTATCTTCCTAAGGGCAGCAGGAATGATGTGTTGTGCCATTAATTCTAACGGAAAGAAGTTCAGCCTTACCTGATATCTGGATATTTGCTGACCAGAGTTGAAACTTCTAAGTAGAGCAGAGAGGGGTCTGTAAGCTTAATAACTTCTGCCACTGCGACAATTGTGTCACAGTGTCCATCTGCATCTTCACCAAATCCCTGGAAAACAGCAACATGGTGAAGGTGAGTCCTCAACTCTATCTCCTGCAGGAGTCTTAGCTTGATCCTGACATCTTCAAACCCCTTTCAGGCTATACAACTTGCTCTTACATGTAAACACTTCAAGATTCACTCTTGAACAAGGAACAGGTATCAGTCTCATGAATAACTTTGGTGAATGCTTGACTAGTCAGGAGAAAAGCCTTAGGTGAGGAGCACCTAGTCACACAAACTTAAACAATGGAGTCAGGTTACTGGATGGCAACAAGAATCTTACAGAACAAACTGATGAGAGTACAGGGACAGGAAGGGATATATCACTCCATGAAGCCACCCATAAGCCACCAAAAGCTTGGGAATTGCCTTCCAAAAGCATCAGTCTCCATGGAAATCCATTCCTTAATCATGAAGCTGGGCAGGCTTTGGACCCAGACCTTCCTCCTGATAGAGAAAACTAGCCTGATGCTGGGTCCTGATGTTGCTGGTACCCATCAACTAGCCTAAATATCCCAGGCATAGAAACCAAAAGCAAGCCACTGAACAATGCAACTCCATACCCCAATACCTACCATCTGAAAGCTCAGCCCATGCCCCCCAACTCACAGATGCCAGCTTCCGGAACAGAAAGCGGAGCTGCTCAGCCTCCCTGACCATCTTCTCAGCACCCTCCTTGCGCTCTTCAGCATTTCGAAAGGAGATACGCTTCTGCATGACAGCCCGTAGATATTCCACTACCACACGTCTGTGTGCCTCAGCCGTCATCCTCTGTGGAGAAAACATGTAGTTAGCTGCAGGCTCCCTAGTGTTGGCAGATATGACACCCTCTTTAAGTGTACATCCTTCCTATTTCCATCAAGTCGCTGAGACATGATTTTGCTATGTAGTCCATGCTGGCCTCAAACCCACAGCCTCCAGAGTGCTGGGATTATAAGTGTGTCACCCACCATTCCAGGCCATACAACTGGTGGGATTTTAAACTAATTAAGCTAGTTAAGCACACCTGAATTTCACCATAAGCTTTTAGACTCTCCTAGAAGTGCATGGTAGAAGGAGTTATGATAGGCCTGTCTACAGCACAGCATGTGCACAGAGTCAAGGAGGGGCCCAAATATGGCTGGTGAAGCCTTGATGCTTACATTCCATCTAGAAAGCAGAAAGGTGGACACCAAGTCACCTAGGAATAAGCTTCAGTGACCCTAAGCAACACCAGCACAGCACTTAGTTGACACATGCCCTCCCCTAAGCTCAGGGAAACGCGACTGGAGGTTCCAAGTCTTTTCTTTGACTACCCCTAAGCTTCTCAACCCATAGCCAAGTGGAGGTGCAGTGGGGGAACCGCCCAAGCCAGACTGGCCTTGGCCTCATGGGCTGACAAGTTCAACAGGAGGAGCTCAGCTTAGATGAAGCCCAAACTGCACCACTTTACCCACAGGTACCCTCAGATTAGTGGAGGGAAAAAACCACAGACTAAATATCTTGGGAATCTTCAGGAAAGACTCAAATGAGAAAAGAAACCTCTGGAGCATTGTAAAGGAAGGAAAAGGTCTGGAACCAACATGGGTAGAACTAGCAGGAAAGCTGGCTTGTTGAAGGGGCCAGGTTCTCTCTGTGTGGGTGATGGAGACCCACTGTAGGAGATACTGCAGTCCGTCAGTTGAGCAACCACATCTGTGATGGCTGGTGGCTGTATCCTCTGCACTGGGGTCTGCTCCCCATGAATGGAGTACTCTAGTGACCCTGGTACAAGATGGTACACATATACCACTGAGCCTGAGAGCACACCATCTCATCAGGAAGAATCCCACAACACTTCAAGGAAGACAAAGACACATCATTGGCCAAATCAAGCCATAGACAGCATGGGAGGCAGGGAAAGGGGAAGGCTGAGAGTGAACTCAGACATGCTTGGGTATACATATTCTCCCTGGATGAAAGACTTCTTTCTTGAGACCCATCATCTATACATGGGCTCAAAATCAGAAGTCACAAGCATACCAGGAGAGAAGCCATCGAAATAGCTGACAAAGGCAACAAGCTCCAACATGGGCGGAAAACTTCAGACTAGGGTTGTCAGATACTACTAGCTTTACAAACTAACATACAAATGCTTGAAGGAAAAAAAAGGAAAAAGAAATGTACAAACAAAAACGTTTTAAAAATCAACCAACCAACAAACGGGTAAGTTTGAAAAATAAGCTATGACAATTTTTAGAAATAAAAACAGGGTTGGAGAGATGGCTCAGAGGTTAAAAGCACTGACTGCTCTTTCAGAGGACCCAGGTTCGATTTCCAGCACCCACACGGAGGCTAATAACCATCAATAACTCTAGTTCCAGGGGATCCAACACCCTCTTCTGACTCCTGTGGGTACTGCATGACACAGATGCACCTATGTACATGCAAGTATTACACTCACATAAAATAAATATTTTTAAGAAAATGTAACTATTAAAATGTAAGCATTTTGTTTAAGACTAAGTCTATAGCTGACTTTCAAAGTAATTTTCATGATCTTGGGGTAACTAAAAATTCTTTAATACACACACACACACACACACACACACACACACACACACACATACACACAACCAAAAAACAAAAACAAAAAACATTAAAGAAAAAAAGGAAACAAAGAATAGGTTCTTCCTTAACCAGAGGAAAGATGTGTTCCAAAACCTTTTAACAAGCATCATTTCTTTAAGTAAAGCTTTTGTTTGTTTTGTTTTTCTGAGACAGGGTCTTACTATGTAATTGTGGCTGGCCTAAATGTGTAGCAATCCTCTTGTCTCTCCTTCCCAAGTACTGATATTAGAGACATACACCATCACATTCAACTAAATCTCTTTTCTTTTTTTCCCCTCCCTCCCTTCCTCCTCCTTTGCTCTTTTGTTTATGTCAAATGTTGGAAAACAAAGTGAGACTCAAGTAACACTAAGGACACGGGGTGGTCATTTGTTTGGTTTGACATTAAGGTTTGTATTTAGAGACATACCTCATTATCTTGTGTAAAATAACAGAAAATAAAACACATATGCTCAACAAAGTGAGGAAGGAAAAGCCAGCTTAGGTGTTCCTTTATGGTGTGCAAGGGAGGAAGCCATAGTAAGAAGTTGCCACATGACACTGACACTGCACACAGGCTCCATTGCATGTGCCACCCACAAAGGCAGTGTGGGCTAAATGGGCACATTTCCTAGCCTTATGTTCTCTTAATATCAGAATAAACTGTCTCTCCTTGAAGGGTAATAAGGAACCGGGGGCAGCTAGCCTAGGTATCCTTGGACTAGGTTAACTTGTGTGGGACCTTGGTCAGTCTAAGCTCAGGCAGGGAAGAACTATGGGGGTGACCAAACCAGAATCCAGAGTACACAAGGTATGTACTAGAGGTCTGAGAGGTGTTCTCTGTTTCTCACCATTCTCATAGTCCCCATTCTTCCCCTTTTCTAGGGGTTATTGGTGCTGCTAAGAGCCTAATGGGGGTGGGGGGAGGGGGGATCTGTAGCATGTTTTCTCCCTGCTCATCAGTGGAGGATAGTGGAGATACAGCAGGGGTTAGAATTGAACACTCCAATTTTCACCCAAGCTCTCTACCTCACCTTCTTTAGACCACATGAACATGGGCACCCCCTTCCTCCTTTGGCAACAGTGATTATAATCAGTGAGATGATTTGACACTTAATTCTAAACCAGATGGGAGTTAGGCTCCAGCGTACTTTAACCTATGTGCTTACCTTTTTATACGGCTTTTTAATTTTGGCAAAATCATTGAAGTAGTCCTCTACAGTGACGCAGATGATGTCCACAGCATTTGACCCTAACAGCCACTTCTTTGTCATCAGCTCGTTCAAATGTTGCTGAAAAGCACAAAATGGTCACAGAATCCTCGCCTGGCATAACACCCAGGGTCACACCCATCCAGGAGCAAGTGCTCCAACTTTTCTCCATTCTCATAAAAATTTTCTGACCGTGGCAGAGATACACTAAGAGTAAAAGATCTACTTTTACATAATCTGCAAATTTGTACTTTAAATATAGGGGATTTATACTACATACAACTTTTGTAAGTGGCATCACAAATGACAGGTTAGATATGTGAATACTGGAGCAGTGCACATTTTACCTCTAACGACTATATGTTTATTATGTGGTTACTTCATAATTGACTCGATTCTCGGATACTACTTTATATACTTTTCACATTTTTGTTATGACCAATATTGCATTCAATATGTATATTTTGCAGGTGAAATTCCTTAAGGTGGAATTCCTGAGTCAAAAACTATGTAAATCAAAATTCTGATAAGTACTACCAAACTGCACTCCAAAACCTGCAGTCAGCTCTACCCAGAACCAAAGCAAGTACCTCATTCCTCCACTAGGCAGTATCAGCGTTTTCAATCCCTGGCACCAGCTAAACAACAGCTCATAGAAATCTCAATCTCTGTTTCTCTGGTGACATTTAGACACTGGCTTTTGTGGGGGGTTTTCTGTGATGGTACTCTATTTTTGTATCATGTCTCTCTTTTTTATTTTGAAATAATTCCAAAGGCAAATGTCTCTTTTTGTCTAAACTGGTGTGTGTGTGTGTGTGTGTGTGTGTGCGCGCGCGCGCGCGCATACCTATGCAGAGGAGGACGTGGAGTATCCTGCTCTATCACACTATTCTCTTGAGACATGGTCTCTCACTGACCTGGAGCTCACTATTTTGGCTATGCTGGCTGGCAGCAAGGCCCAGTTATCCTCCTGTCTCTGCTCCCTAGAGTGCTGAGGTTACAGGCAGCATGTCCATAGCCAACTGCCTTTTTTAAAAAATTTTTTAAATATTTTTATTTATTATTTTTTATATGTGTGTTGCCTGCATGTACGGAAGTGCGCCCGTGTCGTGCAATGCCCACGGAGAGCAGAAGAAGCTGTCAGATCCCCTGGAACTGGAGTTACGGACAGTTGTTAGCTGCCATGTGGGTGCTGGGATTCAAACCCGGGTCTTCTGCAAGAACAGCCAGTGTTCTTAACTGCTGAGACATCTCTCCAGTCCCCAACTGCCTTTTTACATTGGGAACTAGGGATTCAAGCTCAGGCCTTCATGCTTCTGAGGCAAGCACTTTTACTCACTGAACTATCTCCCCATCCCTTTAAACCATTTTGAGAACCTCCAGATGCCATTCCTCTTTGATCTTGGACACCTGTCAGTACATTTCTACTCTTCATAAGTGAGGCATGAT
>NW_008355380.1:263450-270932 GCF_000622305.1 Nannospalax galili | reverse complement strand
TATATATATTCTTTTGCAGAACTCACGAGGTGACCACAGTCTTAGTTTTTAAATATACACTGGTTTCTGCCAAGGCATTTAAATATACAGGTATCTGTGGTCATAATGGATCCTACTTGTTTAGTGTATATTATGCCTTCGGTACAAGTGAAATTTGTTTTATTAGTGCTTCTGTGTATGTGTGCATTGCAACTTTGTTCTAAAGTGAGGCTGATCTATGTAACCTGTGTGCTCTTAACTGGACTTTGTTATGGGTTTCCACATCCTTGACCTATCATGTAACCTGCCCCCAGTTTGACACCTAATATTTCCTGGGAGCCTCTAAGGAAATGTGCCTAGGAAGGGTCCTGCATCATACGAGGCAGTCAGAGGCTCTCTGACTGTGGCTTAACACAGACACAAAGGCACGGCTTGGCTTGTGTATGGCATCCACTGGGCAGCTGAGAATGTAGCCTGAAGAGCAGTATGAGACCCTCCATACTTCAGCCCTAGAAATGAAGGAGCCAGTCCCACCTCTAGATCCAGGAAGACCTCCTCCAGCAGGCTGCCACAGCCCTCCTTAGCAATAGTATCTAGAATCCCATCCATGGTCGGTTGGCTCAGACATAGACTCTCCTCTGCTTCAGTTTTTAGGTACTTTCTTTTCAAACTGACAATGGATTCTCTGCAAGAAAACAGCATGGGCTCAGGTGCACGCTTGTATATGTACACCTCTATCCCTCTGTGTCCCATGTACCACTTACTTGAAGGTCTGGCAGTTGTTGATAATGGCAATCATGTACTGCACATAGCAGTGTGGGTGCTGCCGGTTTCTCAGGTGGTCTTCTTTATACAGTTGGGCTTCATCTTTGTATCTGGAACCACATCAACAGTGTTAGCAAAGGGAATCCCACTGATATCTGCAGTGCCACATGGATAACATGGCCACCAGGGAATTCACATCTCCACCTTTAGATCAGAGGAGTCTTTAAACATAAACATACTTTCAGATGGCCCATACAATGGTAGAAGAGAGAATCAGTCTTTTTAAATGAATATTAAAATTTAATTTCATACCAGACTTTGAAATATAGTTCAGTATTCTGATATGAAGATATTCTGAAACATGTAACTATAACTAGGAAAGCATCTCCTTATTTTATCTCATGAACAATTCACAAAAACAAACACAACAGGGCCAGAGAGATGGATCAGTGGGTAAAGGTGCTTCCTATACAAGCCTCGTGACTTGAATTCAATCCCTGGAACCCACATAAAGGTGAAAGGAGAAAACCAACTCCACAAGTTATCCTCTAACTTCCACATACACACTGTGGCACACGCCCACCCCCAACAAAATAATAAAAAAATAAAAATCTTTTAAAAACCTCACAACAGTGTGAGGAACATTATCAAACACTGATGTCACCTGGGTATGGTGGCACATGCCTTTAATCTTATCACTTGCAAGGCTGAGGCAGGCATATCTCTATGAGATTGAGGCCAGCCTAGTCTACATAGCAAATTCCAGGCCACCTGGGGCTACAGGGAGACCTTGTCTCAAAAGGACAATAACAACACATTGATGTCTCCAAAACTCTTTGAAGAAATAAAATCAGAAATAACTTCTTGGGGTTAGAGAGATGACTCAGTGGTTAAGAGCACTGGCTGCTCTCTCAAAGGACCCAGGTTCAGTTCCCAGCACCCACATGGCCACATGGTGGCTAACAACAACCTGTAACTCCAGTTCCAGGGGATCTGATACTCTCTTCTGTCCTCTGCAGGCACTGCACAACATGGGTGCACTTACATACATGCAGGTAATACACTCATACACATAAAATAAAAATAATATTAAAAAAGGAAATAACTTAATTCTTGAAGTATCAGGAAAACAAACACCTTGGATGTCATGCTTTATTTTTGAAGGGATTCTTGAATACATACTGGAACAGAGCAGCTCAGTGAATGCTCTATATACATTTTTTGACACGTTAACCTAAAATTGGCAATTAAATGAGAAGAATTATGTATTTACTTTCATTTTGCTCAAGTGTGGTTCCAGATCAACCAGGGAACAATCCTCTTCACAGAAGATCCCCACCTCAAAAGTGATGATTGACTTGGCAGTGACCCTGAGAATAGATATCCTTAGGGACTCTGACAATAATTCTTTGAGTGAACTTAAGAGACTAGTTGTAACTGTAGGTGAACTGAGGACATCAGCTGTGGTACTGTTGGTAGACTGAGGGGAGTCGGTTGTAACCCTGTGGGTATTTTATGTGATTTTGTGGGTGGACTAAGAGGAGTCAGCTGTGATCCTTTGGCAGCTGTGGTTCTGTGTGTGGACTGAGGGGAGTCAGGCTGTGACCCCATAGGTCAGTAGCAGATGAGGTTCTGAGGAAGTGGCCTAGCTGACCTCTGAGATGCCAGAGCAGGAAAGACATGACCACTAAACTATAATGTTGAAGACATACACTGGTTGTAGACAGCTTTAGTTGTCAACTTGACACACCTGGGTTGAGGGAGCCTCAACTGGGGAATTGCCTCCATTGAACGGGCCTGTGGTCATATCTGTGAGGTATTTTCTTGTTTTGAGTGAGTGGGAGGGCCCAGCCCACTGTAGGTGGTGCCACTCCTGGGTAGGTGGCCCTGTATTGTATAAGAAAGCAAGCCGAGCATGGGACAGGAGAGCAAGCCAGTAAGCAACATTCCTCCATGGCCTGTGTTCCAGCTCCTGCCTCCAGGTTCCTGCCCTGAGTTCCTACCTTGGACTCCTTCCATGATGAATTTGACCTGGGAGATATAAGCCAAATAAGCCCTTTCCAAAAGTTGGTATTGGTTAGAGTGTTTTGTCACAGCAATTGAAGGCAAACTAGAACACTGGTAAATAGAGATCCATGGCAGCCTCTGGAATGGCTACTGGAAGAGAGGAAGGGGCAGCCCTTCCAGAGACCTAAGAACCCTAAAGACTACAGTGACATGGACCTGCCAACCTAGAAGCTGAGGCTATGAACTCTGACACAAGCTGCTAGGTGTCCACTGTGTGACTGGAGTCACTGTTGTTATAGCAGAGAATATGGGGCATGAGTAACCACAACATCTGGGCGTCAGAGCACCAGAAGGGAGGCACAAAGGGGTACCAAGAGGGGAGGAGAAGAAGCCAGATAAGCATACTTAGAAGAGCTTGGGCCAGGATGATGGGAGAACAGATTTCAAGATATTCTTTCTTCTTCTGTCAAGGTTTGAACATCTTTACCGTGAACAATTCAGAGAGAAGGGTCCATTAGGACATGGTATCTCATGAGCCCCATCTGTCTAGGGCACCCTTATAAGGTCTACTCCACCTTTTGTATTTCTGAATAACAGCACACTGGTACCGACAATTACTTTAAATTTTAAAAAGCACACAATTTATAAGTTAGAGCACTGGCAAAAACACCTACCTACTGAGGAAGGAATTCATCTGCTGAAGACACAAAACCAGTACTTTTGTTTTCAAATCTTCACTTATCTGAGCAGCAACTTGAAGATTCTGTTCAAACATCTAAAAATTGGAAAACTTAAGAATTCTGAAATAAGTTTACAAGATGTAGAATAAAGTTCTTCATTAATAAAGCCCTATCTGGCAGTTGGGATAGTCCAAATTCAGAAAAAAAAAAAAAAAGCAAAGAAACTACTTGAAAACCCACAACGTAATTCCCTAGTTATCTGCAGACTGAGTTCTACCACAGGGAAGTACCTACTCTCTCACTACATCTATGAGGTATTAAGGTTTGACAAGAGGGCTGACAGGAGGTAGGACCTCAGAGGATGGTGATGCTAGTCATGTGGATGCCAGGAACTGGGCTGAACCAGAGAAGCCTGTTCGCCAAAGCAACTCAAGTTCACCTACTTTCAAAGGCTTTGAAATGTGGATTTCTAAGAATGAGAAGGGAAAACACTGAGGCTGGGAAGTGGGGTTCCAAGAGATGGAGAAGCACAAGGTACTGGAGTGCACCGAGGACTCATAGTTGCATAGAGTACTGGGTGTTGGTCTCTATAGCAAACAAGAGATGAGGATCTCCATCAGAGACACACCCACCAACCCTCACTCTTTGTTGGGGGTCCGACACCTGCAGCCACCCCTATCTTCAGTAATGCTATGCAGAGCAAAAAAAGGAGAAGGGAGGACATGAGCATACAGCAGGGTCAGGCCAAAGAATGAGCTAAGGGTAAGAATGGACATGGGCCCAACATCTAGCACTGTGGCTAGTGACAACTAGTGACAAGAAAGTATCTTTAAAATGCTATAATGACTCTCCCAAAGTTCACCAGATTAAACTCAACTGTGTGGCATTTTGAAGGCTAGTCTTGGTCACTTACCACAGTAAGGAACACAAAGAATCAAACTCAAAATGGGAGCAACACACACAACCAACATGTAGTTAGCTATGAGTTCAGACCCAGAAAGATCTGGAAATTTTTAAAGTGACCCCAGGCTATGCTACTGGGTGAGTAGGAGTCTGAGCCTCAGTTTGTTTAGTACCAGAAAACAACAGACAGAGATAGAAGGGAGGGGTTGCTCTTGACATCTTTACTTCAGTGTGAAGACTGAGGTATTTTCTGTCTATCCTATTAACCACATAGGAAATGGGACCTTCAACTCCAGGGCTTGTACCTGAAACACAATGGCAGGGAGTGTAGTCTGGTAGTAGCCATCCTGGTCTGCCTCTGGTTCTGTCTCTTTGTTCCAGTCTTTCTTGTCTGTTTCCAGTGCTTTCCGTAGCCAAGCAATGATGTTGAACTAGGGGTTTGGCATCATGGAAAAGGGAAGAACAGGCTCTGAGTTACATCTAACACTCTACCTGCAGCAGTTGTAGCTGCACAGACCAGATACACCTTATCACAGTAATCCCTGCTCCCAAGCACAGAGAATTCCACAGCAGGCACTTCACACACAATCCATTGGTATGTAGTGCCCACACCAGTCTCTGTGTACATGGACCACCAAAACCTAAGTTGTAGATGAAGATGAAGAGGGGTCAAGAGGCCTATGGACAGACATCATGCTAGAAGACAAGGGTAGATGTCTATCATCTGGCCAATCAGTTCCAGGCCATCAGAGAGCAGACTTGACAGTCCGGTTATCTCAGGTCACAGCAGAGGACAGCTCTCCAGCCCTCCAGGAACCCTCAGCATTGGTTTAGATGCCATCTTCCTGTATCTTCCATCTTATTTAGACTATCTAGTGATTATAAGGTTGCTGTCAGACTGTCACCTTGGTCTCCAAACTGCCACTTTGCACTAGGACACAGTGATAACATGGCTCAGGCTGCCATTACAGGGCTTAGACACAAGGCCTTGACAGCCTGATGGGCAGCACAGGCTGGCTCTCCCAGCAGCAGAGGTTCACATGTCTGTGAAATGCAAACCTCAACAAGCCCCAGACCCAGGCAGAGTCTGGTCTCCCTCCTTTAAGTGAAAACAGACTTTCTAAGACTCAGGAAAGAGCTGGGTCATTGAAGAGGTTTAGCATAGGTGCCTCATCACAATACAGACAATTACCATGGTGATTTCTGGGACTACAGCCCAGTTCTACTCACCGTGAGTGTTGACATATATTTGTCAAGCAGCTTAGAGATCACATTTGGAGAGAGTAGAGGCTCCAGGGCACTGACTTCCACTTCTGGGGCCAGCTCCACATTCCCCATCATCTCTGTACTGTAGTGAAGAGCAGATGTGAAGACAAACCACAAGGGACACCCACAGAACATTCTCAATTAAGTCTACGTGTTTGACTTGACATGCAAAAGCACCATCCTAGAGATCTCAATCCTGGCACATTCTACAACTTCACAAATCAAGAAGGGCAGAAGGCCTCAAGGACAGCACAGTATGAAAGGCCAAGGGACTTTGAGGCTCCCTCCGTGATGTCACCTCGCTGGTTGTGCAGTCAATTATGTCACCCCAATCTGGCCATGTCACACTGTGCCAGCTGCACAGGGAGCTAGGACTCAAATCCAGGAAAGAGTTTACAAAGGTGAGGTCTGTCTCTCTAACTTACTGTGTCTCTAGAGCTGAGACCAGGGCTTGGCAAACAGAAAGTACCATATGGTCACATTTTATTAAGAAGATGAGCAAGTACTGTCATTTGGAACACTGGTTACTGTTATTAATATCACTCATCACTGCAGGAGGGTGCAGACTAGGGCAAGGAATACATGATATTACTGAAAGAAACACACATGTGCAAGGGAAGGAAGGTTACATTCATTACATTCATGCTACTGTGCAGAAGGGAAATGCACGCTAAGTTTCAAAGAAATCGTGTATGTGCATGCAGATGAGTTCACAAAAGTCTAGGACTCTAACTCAGAAAGCCAACATGCTTTACACTACATTTTCACATATGTATTTAGAGTAACACTGAACAATATTATTAACAGCAAGAAGAAATTCAAGATCTTTCTGAGGAGAAAAAAAAGAATACACAAAAATCTGTAAATATAGGGGCTGAGAGATGGCTCAGCAGATAAGTGCAATGGCCGCTCTTGCAGGAGACCCAGGTCTGGTTCCCACCACCCACATGATGGCTAACAATTGCCTTTAACTCCATTTCCAGAGGCTCTGACGCCCTCTTTCAGGCACTGCACGACAAGGGTACATGCAGGCAAAATACTCAAACACATAAAATTTTTTAAAAATTTTAAATACAAATAATAAATTTTTAAAAAATCTGCAAATACTAAAAGACTACTTATTTGCACTCCTATCCTCAGGCCTCTTGGGACCAACTGAGTGCCTTTCTTGGGCCCCAGGAGCACCACTTCTGGTCCTGGCCCCGCCCTCACCTCTCTCTGCGTCCCTGGACCTGCACCACTGGCTAACTCTCCTAGCCTGCACTCCTATCCTCAGGCCTCTTGGGGAGCACCGCTTCTTGTCCTGGCCCCGCCCTCACCTCGCTCTGCTTCCCTGGACCTGCACCACTGGCTAACTCTCCTAGCCTGCACTCCTATCCTCAGGCCTCTTGGGGAGCACCGCTTCTGGTCCTGGCCCCGCCCTCACTTCTCTCTGCATCCCTGGATCTGCACCACTGGCTAACTCTCCTAGCCTGCACTTCTATCCTCAGGCCTCTTGGGGAGCACCGCTTCTTGTCCTGGCCCCGCCCTCACCTCGCTCTGCTTCCCTGGACCTGCACCACTGGCTAACTCTCCTAGCCTGCACTCCTATACTCAAGCCTCTTGGGATTCCAGACCTAAGGAGAAAGCCTGAAAACTTCTGACCCACATTGGAATTGGGCCACCGCAGAACTCCTGAAAACAAAATCAATCCACCATGACAATATAAAATCAAAAGAGAGAACCAGAAGCTTAGACGAACCAGCTCTTCGTACCCAAAAAGTAAACCACAAAGACACATAAAGCTTAAAAATAAAAGAAGCAGAACTAAACTTGTAGGCCCGAGTATCACACAAGAGTCAGAAACTACAAAAGATAATTTGGGTGCAGACCAAAAAGAGAA
>NW_008355380.1:245466-259295 GCF_000622305.1 Nannospalax galili | reverse complement strand
AGGAGGGTCAACACGGAGGAATCATTTCCTCCATGCTTCCAAGAGAAGCCAACAATGGTCGAGCAGGACCTTTGACTTATCTTCACATAGATGGAACTGGTAAAAGAAAGGAGCCAGGGGCTCCTCCCAACCCCATGGGACCCCTGAGGAACAGATCCTCTAACGACCTCAAGAGTAAAAACAAATCAGTTTATCTGGTCCAATTGTATGTCCTTAAACACCCAAAAGGGAATTATAACCAAAGAGTAAATGGGCCAACATAATATCATAAGAGCGTACGTATATATAACTAAAAGTTACTCGAGAAACAACAAAGCCAGACAGGCGACACCTTCAGTCGAGATGTTGGCCAGGATAAAGGCTCTTCCAGACCGTAATCCAACATACTACTGGAAAAACGAACAGCAGACACCAATTCTATCCAAAGGAATACTGACAATGGATTGCTGTAGATGAGGAACAGCTGATCCTCCTGGAACAGGGACCTCTGGCTGACTAGATTTACCAGAAGGGCAGATAGGGGGGAATGAATGGGGTACCGACAGCACAGTGGACAGTGGCAGGGATAACAGAATGTGGAGGCTCTAGTGGGAGAGGAAGGCGGTCTACCAGACGAGTTTGTATTAATGCTCAGATGCCAAGGAGCTCAGAAGGTGGGCGACTGTGACCGTGTGATAGTCATGTACATAGAGATTAGAAATGCATGTGAAAACGTCTCAATGTTGGAATGAATTTTTCTGTATGAAACTGTGTGTTTTGACAACGCAGTGGAGATCTTTTTTAAATGTTGGAACCTCATTTAATTTTATGTCTTATAGAGTTTGTAATGAGTAAAAGATTGTATAAGCGTAATAATTCATCTGTAAACCTAGAAATGTACAGCCAGTTTTGAAAGAGATGTACCCTAGCTCAGAAAAATGTTATTGAATAGGTTAATGCTGTTGTAATGAAATGCTTCTTTTAATTTAAAAAAAAAGACTACTTATTTAATCTCAGTTATTTTTACACATAAACTTCAGTGTTACAGAGGAAAAATGACTCAACTTCTCCAGAGTCGAAAGTCTAGTCAAAATGTATGTGATTAACATGAAAAGAACACTCAAGGACCAAAGATGCTCCCAGCACAGCAAAAGAGAAAAAACTAAGCCCTAGAGCTGTGCAAGTCCTATAAACACACATCCTACAGTCCAGGGGACAGATCTGAAGGAGGGCCCAGGCTCTAGCTTTGATCCTGCTCCCAGTTACTAGTTCTGAGAAGTGAAACACATTCTTCCCTCTGTACCTCAGGTTCCTCATCTACTAAGTGGAGATGATCACAGCACTCCCTGCCTCATGGGTTTGCTCACATATGACACACTGAGGCCTAGCCTATGCACAGTAAAAGGCTACAGAATGGGATAATAAAGACCATTCTAACCTCACAACAGTAGTGAAGAAATAAGGTTCAGACTTGCACATAGTAAACTACTGAACAATGATCATCTTCCATGCCTGACATTTTCATTCTTTTCATATCTCTTTGTATTGAGGCATACAAACTTTCTACTATAAGCAGTTATCAATAAACACAAAAATAAGCCTCACTGTTAAAAGGTTTAATTTCTCCAAAGCAACAAGATGGGTTTATAAAGAAATTTCAGTATATTACTTAATATTGTTTTCTATCCATAAAACCAGGCAAAGTTAAAATACGTCACCACTTCAGTTACCTAATCTAAAGCATTTCACAATAGCTACCTACTGACTTGTTTCAAATCTGCCTCCTACTACTCCATTCATAAAGTGGCTCGTATTCCTCACATGAAGTAACAGTCTCAAGCTGACATACAAAAAGAGTAACTGATTTTTTCTGGAATTATACATAGTTATTTATTTGTTTCTGAGATGGGTCTTTTATTTTGCTCAGGCTGGGAGTTAGTCATCCTTCTACCTCAGCTTCTGGGGGCAGGAATCACAGGTATGAACCACTATGACAGTGGATAGCTGTGATTAACTGCTGCAGTGTACTAGTGAGGAAAAACAAAAGCTGGTGATTTTTTGACCAGCCTGGTAACTCTGAACAAGTCACTGAACCTCCCGCCACATGCTCCCATCTATAAAATGTTGCAATATTACACCTGCCTGAGGGAATCACTGTAAGGAAGCAAAAATGCGCACATGAACACAGAAAACAACCAATACCACAGTAAACAACCAATACCACAGTACAGAAAGCAGAGAGCAGAGACCACGGGAGACACTGCTGCACCCACAGTACAAGCTGGGTCTTTCTCAAGAATGTCCCTGACATGTAGAACAGAAAGATCTTCACAAGCCAGAAAAAGCCAAGGGTACTGAGTGCCTTCCCCAAGTGAAATGTATGAGACAGTTTGCAAACTATCAGTCAGCATGCTTTTAGAGGTTTCTAGGTAAAAGGACACATAAGGCACAAAAGCCATTCTACCTGGTGTAGGTATTTAGGACCCACGTCAAGAGGCTCACAATCTCGTTGGCCTCAAGGTCCTCTGATGCGAGGTCCTGCATCCGTGTGCTCAAGGCCTGGTGGTACATGCTCAGGAGGTTCTTAAAGATCTCATAATGGGGAGGGAAGCACTGGACCATCAGGTTCTTGGCAATGATGAGATCATCCAGAACATACTTCCTGATGATCTCCAAGTGGCGCACAAGCCACATCTTGTCAGACTCTCTGGTGTCTGCCTGAGTGCCCTCAATTCTAGTTGTCACAGTTCTGTCCAAGATGGCAAACATTTTTTCCTTCCAGTTTTTGGGCCTCCCAGGAGGAACAAACCCTGTTTGCTTTTTTCGATCAAGTATTCGCCTGTCAATTTTTTCTTCCCTTTCAATGATCCTGACCACGGAGACCAGCAAGGTTGGATCCCGGCGGACGGTGACCAGTGATCTCTGCAGTACCATCCACAACTGCTTGGCCAGTTCATCAGAGAGTCCCTGCGTGCTACCAAAGTAGCCATGGATGAGGGTCATGTCCCGTGTATTCCCACTGTCCATGCGGTACTGCTCACACATCAGCCCATCCCGAGAGCACTCCAGGTCCATTAGCTTCCGGTGCGCCTGCAGGAGAGCCCCCTGCTCGATCAGGTCTTGGGTCTCCCTCACGATCTCAGGCACTAGGGAAAGGTACAAGTTGGCATAGTGTAAACACATAAAGATTGTGTGTGCACTCAGAAATGACAGCAGGCAAAGCAAGAAGTTCTTGGCATCCATCTCCCTGTGTGGCCAGCTGCCCTGGCAAACCCATTTTGAACTCTTGAGTCTATGAAAGACTGGCAACTCCCAGGAGAAGGCCTGGATGGAAATTGTGTAACTGTGATCAAGTTCAAGTCAATGTACTGTTCCCAGAGCAGTGAGTGCCAGCTCTCTAGAACTAGGGTGAGGTTTAGAAAAGAAGTCCACATTCCAGATAGGGGGATCTCTGTTCTGATTACTGATGGATGCTTCTGATCAAAGAGGTACAACTGGGGCACAGTCACTATTGCTGACATGAATTCCAGGGGTGAAGAGGGTAGCTACCTTCTTTTCTCTGTTTTTCTTTCTATCCTTTCAGAAGCTAAACAAAAGGACATTCAAAATCACCTGTATATATAAGGCATGACAGAAAACCACTGTGCATGCCCAGGCAGAAGTGAAGGCTTAGAAAAGACATGAGAGGACGCCTAGCATTATACCTCAACCTACAATAATCCAAACCAGACATCAGTATGACTTGGAAATGGGGAAGATTCTGACTTCCAGGGTCAGAAGGTCACTACATTAGATTCAAATGTCCAATTTTCAACAGAAACAGAAGAAGAGACACACTAAAAATATGCCCCATTCAAAGAAAGAAAATAAATCAATAGATACTGTTTCTGAAGAGATGGCTCAGCAGTTAAGAGCACTTGCTGCTCTTGCAGAGGACCAGGTTTGGTTCCCGGCACCTACATGGTGGCTCATAACCATCTGTAACTCCAGTTCCAGGGGATACAACACTCTTTTCTGGCTTCTGAGTGCCATGCACACATATGGTGCACTTACATACATGCAGGCAAAACACTCATATACATAAAATAAAATAAATAATTAAAAAAAAAAAAAAAACCGTGCTTAACTAACATGAGTGCAAGGCAAATTTGAGCAGGCAGGAGAAAGAACCAGAAAATGGAACCAGAAAACCAGAGAGGTCAATGGCAATTATCAGGAATAGAAAGAAAAAAGATAAACAAAATAGCCAGAGCGCACAAGACCTCATAGAAACCATGAAGCAACCAACACATGCACTGTTGAAATCCCAAAAGGAGAAGAGAAGAGGAAAGATATCATTTGAAGAAATAAAGACTGGAAACTTCTACAGTTTGATGGAAGACATGAATGTAAATACTTAGAAGCTCAATGACCTGCAAACATGGTTAACCAATAGACCTATACGAAGAAACAACATAATCGATCAAACAATGAGGGAACTGTGAAGGCAGCAAAAGAAGCAACTAATCAAATAAACGGCCTCTAAAATAGTATCACTCAGATTTCTCATCAGAAAATTTGGAAGTCACATGTAATCTGTGCTGATATGTTGAAAGTGCTAAAAGAAAGCACTGCCAACTAACAATGTTTTTGTTGTTATTTGAGATAGTCTCTCACTCTTTAGCTCAGGTGGACTTCAAACTTGCAACAATCTTCCTGCCTCGGCCTTCCAAGTACTATGATTACAGTTGTGAGCCACCACACCTAGCTTCTACTAAAAGTCTTAATATCTAGCAAAACTACCATTCAAAAATGAGAGAGAAATTAAGATTCTCAAATGAGAAAAAGTTGATAAACCTTTTACTATTAGACCTGCCTTCGGGACATGCTGGAGAGAGCCCTGTGGAAGAAATGAAAGGCACTAGGCAGTAACTTGTAAAAGGACAGTGTCTGGGAATCATATGAAAAACAATTCAGCCAGAAGTGGTGACACATGCCTGTACTTCTAGCATTTGGGAAGGCAGAGGCAGGAAGGTCAGGAGCTCAAGATCATCCTTAGCTACACAGCCAGAGCTACATGAAACCCATCTAAAAAATCCCAACATAAATAAAATAAAATAAAGCAAACAACAAACAAAAATGAAGTGGGGAAATTGCAACAAAAGTAAATACAAAGACAAGTATAAAATCTAGTATGGATATGTAACTGCAGTTTTTAACCCAACATTTTGTTTTCTGATTTAAGAACCTAATACAGGCTGGAGAGGTCATAGAAAACCCCAAGGCTGTCACATCCCTAGACAAATGTAATTTCTTACTATGTACTAAATATGGATCCTTTTATTTACAGACAAGTATCCCAGTCATCACTCATCAAAGCAGCTTCTTTTGCAACAGATGGAGATTATTATAGATTTCTACTGGTCCCACACAGTGATTGTCTGTGAATTGTCCAACCCTACAAACCTCTACACCTAAAGCTCACAGAACACAGTGGAACAAGGGGTAGAGAGAATACTAGTGCATCTCTCACCTTTCATCAATGAAGCTCCCTCATGCAACAGAGGGTCATGAATACAAAAGGACACAAATGGCCAAAATGTACAGAATAAGAGTCTACAGAGCGTGGGCTCTTGGACAGGACTCTTATATTAAACTTAACCCACCCAGGGCTCAGGGACCACTGCAATAGAAGGAGTGAAAAGACTGTAAAAGCCAGAGGAGAAAGTGCATGACCAAATGGAAATAGAGTCTTACAGGCTCCTGGGACCTTGCTCATAAGAACTTAGAGCAATGGTGTCAGCATACACAAGACCCATGCAAATTCAAGCAGACAAAAACCCAGCATGGAACTCTGGAAATGGGCAGTAAGCCCCAATCTTAGCCAAAGAACTATTGGTAGCTAATTACTGCTGGGTGAGGAAGAACTGATCTTCTTAAAGGGAGGGACTAGACCTCAGTGGATGAACTTGCACTGAGGGACATCTGGAGACACTAACTTGACTCAACAGGCCTTAACACAAATGACAAGAGTGCATGAAATCCAGTGTGTGGGTGGGTTGCTAATGGGGAAGGGGGTATAAAGATGATTAAAAGTTCTGTATGAAATACACAGAAATTCAATATAAAAATTTACAAAAGAATCTAATACATTAAAAAAAAATAGTGCAGCTGGAGAAATGGCTCACAAGAGCACTGACTGCTCTTGCAGAGGACCCAGGTTTGGTTTCCAGCACCCACGTGGCAGCTAACAACCAACTGTCTATAACTCCAGTTCTGAGGGATCCCATGCCTTCTTCTGACCTCTGTGAGCACTGCGCAATGTAGGTGCACTTACACACATGCAGGCAATACATTCATACACATAAAATAAAAATAATAAAAAAGTATTAGTTTGCTTTTATACACATACAATGCATAAAGAAGAAACTGAAAAGGGGTGGAATGGAGTTGTACAGCAACAGAGTTTTCATATGTTACTGACTTTTAAGCTGATACAAATTCAATCTAGAGTGATATAGTTGGGGTCTGGAGTGATGGCTCAGTGGTTAAGAACACTGTTCTTTTTCCAGAGGACCTGGGTTCAAGTCTCAGCACCCACATAGCAGCTAACAACTGTCTATAACTCCAGTTCCAGGGGACCTGCCATCCTCTTCTGGTTTCCGCAGGCATTACATACAAGTGGTACATTTACAGACAGACAGACAAAACTTTCATACACCTAAAATAAAAATAATAAATTAACTTGGGCGTGGTGGTACATGCCTTTAATCATAGCACTTGGGAGGCAGAAGCAGGCAGGTCTCTGTGAGTTTCAGGCCAGCTGGGACTACAGAGAGACTCTGTCTCAAAAAGAGACCTAATAATAATAATGATAATAAATTTAAAAAGACTGATACAATCTTAGGACAGTAAATGTAATCTCCAGGTTAACTACAAAGAAAATAGCTAAAGAATACACAAAGGAAAAAGACAAAATGGGAATTTAAAGTGTTTCACTAGAAAAAAAATTTAAAACACAAAAAGCTATAGTATAGAACATGAGGGACAAAAAGTTATACAACACTGGAAAACAAACAGTAAAATCCTTCCTTACTAGTTACTATTTTCAATGTAAGCACACTAAACTCTCTAATCAAAACAGATGGCAGAGCTGGGCATGGTGGCACACGCCTTTAGTCCCAGCACTCAGGAGGCAGGGGCAGAAGGATCTCTGTGAGTTCCAGGCCAGCCTGGTCTACATAAGGAGTTCCAGGCCAGCTGGGGCTACAAGAAGACCCTGTCTCAAAAAGACCAAAAAACAAACAAAAATCAGATGGCAGAATGGATTACTTTAAAAAAAAAAAAAAAGATTCAACCATGTACATCTACAAGAACTAACCTTACAGCCAAAGAGACAAACACACTGAACATTAAAGATTGGAAAAAGGTACTCCACGCAAATAGCAGCCAAAAGGGAGCGGGGGGCATACTAATGAGACAAAACAGCTTCGGGTTAAAAGAAGGATGCTATGTATCTGTCAGCAAGCTGGAAAAGTTTTATGGTAATTATTGACATTTCTGCATCTCTATAGGCTACCAGCATATATTAAGCAAAACCTGATGGAACTGAAGGGAGAGAAGACAGTTCTGTGATGATCACTGAAGATGTAGGTATTCCCTCTCAATGACTGTCAAAACAAGCAGAAAGTATGAAGAAACTCAGGATCTAAGCAACATAGTAAACAAAGGGATCTGAAGATGTAGCACTGAAAGCACACACATTCTTCTCAAGTGCAGAGACAGTCCCCAGGTGGGCTGTATTTAGGTTAAAATTTTGAGTCTCATTAGATTTTTTATTTTATTTATTTTGTTTTTTGAGATAGGGTCTTCCTGTAGCCCCCTCTGACCTGAAACTCACGATGTAGAACAGGCTGGTCTTGAACTCATAGAGACCTGCCTGTCTCTGCTTCCCAAGTGCTGGGATTAAAGGTGTGTGCCACCACACCCAGGTC
Source organism: Nannospalax galili (assembly GCF_000622305.1). Classification (NCBI taxonomy): domain Eukaryota; kingdom Metazoa; phylum Chordata; class Mammalia; order Rodentia; family Spalacidae; genus Nannospalax; species Nannospalax galili. The sequence goes on along the minus strand of NW_008355380.1, from coordinate 251,343 downwards.
AGTAGATTTTGATTTGTTTTTTTGTTTTTTGAGACAGGGTCTCCAAATAGCCCCAGCTGGCCTGGAACTTACTATGTAGACCAAGCCTTCATCTCACATAGACCTTCCTTCTTCTGCCTCCTAAGTGCAGGGGTTAAAAGCGTGAGCCACCATGCCCAGCTGAGTAGATTTTTTTTTCTAAAAAAGAACAGATGTACAAAGTATCTTCTCTAAATAGATGACATTAGAAATTAGCAAGAAAAGGAAACTGTAAAATCCACAAATTTTGTGAAAATTAAATAATGATTTTAATTAATACAGCAAAGAAGAAATCATAAGGGAAACTGAAAAGTACTTGGAAAATCTACCAAAACTTACAGGAGGCAGCACAGCAATGATACAATGGAAAACGTATTGCTAGAGCTGTTTCCATTAGGAAGAAAGATTCCAAACCAATAGCCCAACTTTGCAACTTTAGGAGATTAAAAAAAGAAGAAATTAAACCTAAAGCTAGACAGAAGGAAGTAGGGATCAGAATAGTCAATATTCAAAACAGAATACAAAAACAGAAAATAAAATCAATAGATAAAATTTGGTCCTTTGAAAAAGATCAAGGAAACTGACACATCTTTAGATTAAATGGACCAAGAGAAAAGATTCTAAAATTAATAAAATCAGAAAGTAGAAACATTACTATTGATTCTTCAGGAAAAAAAAGAACAATAATCTGGGTGTGGTGGTGCAAACCTTTAGTCCCAGCTCTCGGAGACAAAGGCAGGTGGATCTCTGTGAATTCAAGGCCAGCCTGGTCAACACAGCCAGTTCCAGGTCATCTGGGACTACAGGGAGACCCTGTCTCAAAGAAAGACCAAAAAAAAAAGAAAAACTGAATACCAAGAAACTAGGCAACCTAGATCAAATTCCTAGAAACAAACTAGAAACAAAACACCTCCAAAGTGAATTATAAAACAATTCAGAACAGATCACAGGTAGTAAGCAAACTCAATCAGTGGTTAAAAACAAACTCCCCATAGAGAGAAGCCCCCATACCCAGTCATGTCACTAATGAGCTGGCCAAACATTTAGAGAACTAGCATCAACATTTCTTAAGCTTTTCTAGATACTGAAAGGGATACATGACTGGAGACCACTGACACTGTCTAGGGATGAGCCATGGAACATGCTACATTCAGAGATGACTCTGAGGGAGTCAGTCTTCTGTCTCTTCCTCAGGTCTCTTTCAATTTTGCTTGTCACACTTGAGACTCCTGCCCTGCTCTGTCTGGTTCACCTGGCTCCTGCACCATGCTTGCCCCAGCTTGGGAACTGCTATTCTAAACCCCCATTAGGGCCTGCTCCTCATCCTACTCATAGCTTCTTTCCCAGGCAGTTGCTCCTCTAAAGTATGTGTGCTGCTGTCTCTTAACTTTTGTACAGCAGACACTTAACCACAGTGAACAGAACTGGTTGTGTAGTCCAATTCTGTGCACTGCCCTGACACAGTACTACATGTTCTCTGCTGGCCCTCAGTTGCTCAACTAATCATTTCCATTCATGTTCAAACAGAGAAGTTAGCTGAACAGGCAGATCAAGCTTATCATGCACAAAGAGTATACTGCAAAGAAATGCTGGCCTGCCTCTACACTCCTCACAGAGCTCCTAGCATTTGGAGGGAAAATGGGTATGCATGTGGGTGAGTGTCCTACAGCTACCAAGCCCTTCCCCCAGTTTCCCATCCTCCCCTCACCTTCTCTGCTTCCTGCCACTTACCAGAGAAGATGTTCTTGAGGTTTTCCACAGCTGCAGCCAGCTGGCTGTGCTGCACTACTGCATCCTTCACATCTTTGAGACTCTCAATGGTGTTGATGCTCTGCCTCCAGTCCTTGCTGACATCAGCCAGTGACTGCTGGATATGCTTGACATCATTCAGTGCATTGTGGAGCTGGCTCAGGCCTGTGCGTACCCCATCCAGCTGTGATTGGATCGCGGCCTAAGAGCGATACCATACAGGTGAGCAGAGCCAATGACAGCCACACATGACTTCCTGAACAACAAACTTTTCCAGGGAGAATGAAGTTCAGAAAGAACTATTTGAGAAGAGCAAAAATCAGTTAATTCCAGGAGAAAAAAAAAGAATAAAATTAGGAGAATTTAATTGACTCATATAGTAACTTTTTATTGTTAAAATGCTGCCTGGGAACAGCACATGATGGATTTTAAAGTTTCAATGATACTTAAAAGAATCATAAGCACAAGAAAGACAGGGAAACTAAGAATCTATCATATTCAACTCAATAAATCAGCAAACCTCTAACTATGAATAGGGATGAAAGAGAACAAATAATAATCCAACAGACTAGAAAAACAAAAAACAAAATTACAGGAATCAGCAAACTGCTCAATAACCCCAAATATAAACGGTCTTAATTCCCAATTAAAAGGTGCAGAGTAGCTGACTGGATTAAAAAACAAGATCCAAGGGCTAAAGAGATGGCTTAGCAGTTAAGAGCACTGGCTGCTCTTGCAGAAGACCCAGTTCAAATCCCAGTACCTTCACGGCAGCTAACAACTGTCTGTAACTCCAGTTCCAGGAGATCTGACACAGCACCTCTTCTGACCTCCATGGGCATTACACAACACAAGTGCATTTACATACATACATACATACATACATACATACATACATATTTATTTTTAAAAAAAGTCAAAAAACAGAAAAAACAAGATCCAAATATCTATTGTCTCCACTATCTCCAAGAATTACACCTTTCAGGTAAGGACACTCATGGACTGAGAGTGAAAGGAAAAGCCGACTTACCAGGTAAATGAGAGCTGAAAGCAGGCTGACATAGTTTTTCTGAAACCAAAGTAGACTTCAGGCCAAAACTAGGCCAGTATTCTGATTACTGGTAATGTAGACTTACAGAAAAAATTAGTCATAAGATACAAAGAAGGCCAAAGCATATTAATTCAGAGTATAATCCATCAAAAAGATATAGTAATTATAAATATATATGCACCAAACACTAGGGCTCACAATTTCATAAAACACTACTTAATATAAAAGAGCAAGAGAGGTCCTGTAACTATCATAGTGAGTTTATTTAAAACCAACAGACAGGTGATCCAGACTAAAAAAATTAACAAGGAAACTTCAGTATTAAACGACACCATAGATCAAATGGACTTAATAGATTGTCTACACACAGGCTCATTCAATCTTCTGACATTGCAACATTTCATTATCCACAGGGTTTATTCATGCTCAAGAACTGTACAATTGGATTTTTAAAAATCTCATATTTTAAGCAAATTTACAATTGTGTCGGGTTGCATTCACTGTTCTCCTCAGACACAGGGTGAGCACACCTGTTTTTACAAGTAATTCCACACAACATATGAATTCTTCTAAGAATGCACATTCTTCTTATCCTTAGTAAGCAATGGAACTTTCTTTAAAATAGATCATATTTTAGGCTAAACCATAAGTTTTAACAAATACAAAAGAGTGAAATAATTTATTATAGCTATCATATCACAGTGGGTTGGGGATTAGGCTCATAAAAGTATAATTTATTATATCTATCATATCACATTGGTAGAGCACTTGCCTAGCAAGTACAAGGAAGGCCCTGGGTTTGGTCCTCAGCTCTGAAACAAACAAACAAACAAATCATATCACACCATGATAAAACAAGAAATCAATAGCAAGAAAAACCACAGAAATTCTATTAATACTTTGGAGATTGAACAAAACATTCCTGAACGATCAGAGGATCACTGAAGAAATCACGAAGGAAATTTTATAAATTCCTAGAAGTAAATGAAAATGAAGGGAAATGTATCAGAACTTTTAAGACACAGGTAAGGCAGCCTTAAGAAAAGTTTACAGCTCTGAGTGCTTAAATGAAAAAATCCAGAGATCTCAAAGTATTAGAAAAACAAGAACAAGTAAAATCTAAAAGCAGTAAACAGCAAAGAAATTAAATAATAATAATAAAGATCAGGATCAGGAAAGGAATTAATGAAATGGAAACTAAAAGGGAAATACGTACAATCAATCAATCAGTCGAAGAGCTGGTCCTCTGAAAAACTAAAGATTGACCAAACTCACCAAGAAGAGAAAGAAGACTAAATTAACAAAACAGCAATGGCAAAGGGGACAACAGATCCCAATGAAATCGAGGACTGTGAGGAAATACTACGAAAACTTGTATTTCCTAAAACTGTAAAATCTAGAAGAAAAGAATAAATTCCTAAATAAATATGACCTGCCTAAGATAAATCAAGAGGATAAACACAACTTTAATAGACCTGTAACAAGCAATGAGATTGAAGTTATAATAAAGCATCTCCAAACAAAGAAAAGCCAAAGACTGGATAGATTCACTTCTAAACCATCACTAATGTTCCTCAAATTGTTCCATAAAGCAGAAAAGGCAGGAACATGATCAAAATTATTCTATGATACTTTTATCATCCTGATACCAAAACTAAACTAAGGACACACATACAAATCCAAACTAAAAACTAAAGTAGACCAATTTCCCAGGTGAACATAGAAGAAAAAATTATTAATAAAATACTTACAAACTGAATTCAAGAATACACTTAAGTTTACACAAACATAAATCAGTAAATGAAATAATACAGCACATAGACTGAAGGGCAGAAATCACATGATTCATCTTAATAGATGCAGGTAAGTCCAACATCTTTTCATGATAAAAAAAAAAAATCCTGAAGAACTTAGGAAAAGAAAGGCTGTATTTCAGTATGATAAAGAATATTTATGACAAACTTATAGCCAATATTATACTAAGTGGGGAAAAATTGAGCATTTCCTATAAAATCAGGTACTTTTTTCACTTTTCTGAAAAGAAAAAAAAAAAAAAGAAAGAAAGAAAACAGGCTCTTACTCTGTAGCCTTGGCTATGGAACGTTCCGAGATCTGCCTTCCTCTCCCTCCCCAGGGTGCTGGAATTAAAGGCATGTGCTCCCATGGTTGGCCCTCTTCACTCCTAATATAGTCTTAGCTAGAGCAATAAACCAAGAGAAAGAAATAAAAGAAATACAAATTGTAAAGGAAGAAGTCAAATTATCTTCATTTACAGATGGCATGATCCCGTATTTAAAAGGCCCTAATGACTTTGCCACGAAACTCACAGACCTGATAAACACTTTCAGCAAAGTAGCAGGATATAAAATCAAAGTCAGCACCATTTCTTATAGTTATAGCTAACTTGCTGAGAAAGAAATCAGTTTAAAAGAAAACCCATTCACAACTTCAAAACAAATAATACATACCTATGAATAACTCTAACCAAGGAAGTGAAAGATTTCTACGATGAAAACTTTAAAACACTGAAGAAAGAAACTGACACTAGAAGATGAACAAACCTCTCATGTTCTTCAATCAGTAGAACTACTATTGTAAGAATGGCTATATTACCAAAAGCAAATTCATGCAATCCTTATTAAAATTCCAATGAGATTCTTCACAGAACTGGGAAATAAATCCTAAAATTGTTATAGAAGCACAAAAGACTCCAATTGCCAAAGCAATCCTAAACCAAAAGAGTAATTATTGTTGGAAGCATCACAATACCTGATCTCAAATTATACTACAAAGCCATAGGAACATAAACAACAAGGTACTGGTACCAAAACAGACACACAGACCAATGAAAAGACTAAGGATCCAGAAAAACAAAAGTAAAAACAAAAATCTCTTACAACTATAGCCACCCAAAGCAATCCTAAACCAAAAGAGTAATTATTGTTGGAAGCATCACAATACCTGATCTCAAATTATACTACAAAGCCATAGGAACATAAACAACAAGGTACTGGTACCAAAACAGACACACAGACCAATGAAAATCTCAGGGAAAAACT
>NW_008355380.1:242103-242616 GCF_000622305.1 Nannospalax galili | reverse complement strand
TTTGTTTTTACTCTTGAGGTCGTTTGAGGATCTGTTCCTCAGGGGTCCCATGGGCTTGGGAGGAGCCCCTGGCTCCTTTCTTTTACCAGTTCCATCTATGTGAAGATAAGTCAAGGGTCCTGCTCGACCATTGTTGGCTTCTCTTGGAAGCATGGAGGAAATGATTCCTCCGTGTTGACTCTCCCCTTTATAGACTGGACATTGGTTCAAGTCCATCTGGTGGGGTCACCTTGGCCTCCTTGATCAAGAGGTCAGATGACCCACCACCATTACAGGACATTTTGTGAGATGCTCATGGTCCCTGGGAATTAATTGACCTAGGAGGGCAGGGAGCAAAAAGCGTCCTTTGTATCCCTCTGATATAATTAGTATAGATCTCAGGGTATGTCTGTTAAACATCCAAGAAGGTTAGTTCCACCATTCTGGCATTTATAATAACTGTGTGTCCTGCAGATAAATCTTGGGTAATGACCAGTTGGTCTCAAATAAACCTTATCTAGAGATATATTTCTT
>NW_008355380.1:215039-236613 GCF_000622305.1 Nannospalax galili | reverse complement strand
GGTGCAGGGCCCAAACTAGGAGTATAGAATGGCGGGAGGGATGGAAGGGTGAATGTGGCTTAGGGAGACCCGGTGCGGAGAGCTGCGCTATAGACTTACCCCAAGAGGCCTGAGGATAGTAGTGCAGGCTAGGAGAGTTAGCCGGTGGTGCAGGCCCAGGGGAGCAGAGAGAGGTGAGGGCGGGGCCAGGACCAGAAGCGGTGCCTCTGGAGCCCAAGAAAGGGACTGAGTTGGTCTGGGTTAGAAGGATCAGGAAACAGTATTGGTTCCCCAGCTGTCTGGGGCCCCAAGACTAGGAATGGCAGAGGGCCCAAACTAGGAGTACAGAACGGCGAGAGGGATGGGAGGGTGAATATGGCTTAGGGAGTCGCGGCGCGGAGAGCTGCGCTATAGACTTACCCCAAGAGGCCTGAGGATAGTAGTCCCACCTAATTTTTGACAAAAGTAAAACCGTAACTGGAAAGGACAGTGTCTACCAATGGTGCTAGAAAATGAAACTAGATCTTGATCTCTCACCTTACACAAAAATCTATTCAAAATGGATCAATGACCTTAAGGCAAAACATAAAACTTTGAAAATGCTATGGGAAAACAGAGAAAACACTTTAAGATATAAACATAGGCAAAAGCCTTCCTGAAAAGAACTCTAGTAGTCTAAGAAATAATTATAAGAACTAAGAAATAGGACTGCAAGAAATTAAAAAGCTTCTGAACAGCAAAACAATCAAAATAGTAAAGAGATAGCCTATAGATAGAATAGGAGATCTTTGCTATCTATACATCTGACAGGGGATTAATACTTAGGATCCATAAAGAACTCAAACATTAAACACCAACCCCACCCCAAATCATCCATTCAATAGGCACACAAATTGAGCAGCTCTCAAAAGAAATACAAATGGCCAATAAATTTATAAAAAAATGTTCAACAACCTTAGCCATCAGGAAAATGCAATTTAAATTACACCGAAGGTAAGCATGGTAATACACAACTGTAATTCTAGCACTTGAGGACTAAGGCAGAGGACTACTGTGAATTTGAGGCCAGTCTGGGCTATAGAGGGAGTAAAAGCCACCTAGAGTTATACAATAAGACCTTGTCTCAAAACAACTCCACAAAACAGCCAAACAAAACTACATTGAGATTCTATCTCACTCCAGTCACAATGGCTATCACTAAGAAAATTAACGACAACAAATGATAGGACGTATGGAAAGAGGAGACCTTATAAACTGCTGGTCAGGCTGTAAACCTGTACAGACTGTCACTATGCAAATCAGAATGGAAGTTATCTTAAAAAATAAACTACCATATGATCCAGTGATATCACTCCTAGGTATATCCTTAAAGGAATCTAAGCCACATACCAAAGAGATACCTGTACATCCATGTTTATTGCTGCAGTATTCACAATAATTAAAATACAGAAAACTGGCATAGATGCCCATTAAAGGGTGAATGGAAAAATACACAGAATTTTATTCAGCTTTAAAAAAGAATAAAAGTAATCATGTTAGGTCAAATAAACCAGACTCAGAAAGACAAAGATTGCATGGTTTCTCTAATGTAGAAACTAGATTTAAATACACACATACACAAGCATGCACTCCCAAGTGCAAGATTATGAAAGCATGGACCAGAGCCGGAAAGATGGTTCAGCAGTTAAGAGCACTGCCTGTTCTTGCAGAAGACCCAGGTTTGATTCCTAGCAGCCACACGGCAGCTAACAACCATCCATAACTCCAATTCCAGGGGATCTGATACCTTCTTCTGTCCTCTGAGGGGACTGCATGACACGGGTGCACACTCACACATGCATGCAATACATGCATAAAGATAAAAATAAAAAGCAAAAATGCTAAATTTAGAGCAGTTGTGCACCCTTCTGCAGAAGTAAAATAATGATAATGATAATGATAATAATAATAATAATAATTAAAAAGAAAGAAGGTTAGGAGGACCATGAGGTGTGAAGGAAAGGGATGGTCTAAAGAAGAGGGAAACAAGAGGAGATACTAAGGGAGGAGAAACAAAATTCTGTTTACTCCCATGTGTGAGGGTTAGATTTACATATATACACACATATATAGTATACATGTACACTATATCTGCATATAAACATGAGAAATGAAAGTAGAAAGTAGGCTATTTGGGGGAGGAAGGGGACCAGTAAGAGGGGAGAGATGGGGAAAGATTCTGGGGGATGAATATAAGCAAAGTACAACATATATATATGAAAATGTCATAACAAAAAGTCATAATTCTGTACACTAACTTAAAAATTAATTATAAAGATGTCACCATACCTAGAAAATGTATATTTTAAATGTCACGTCTTCAAGGTCTTTTTTAATATATATTTATTTTATGTGTGTGTTTTGCCTGCATTTTGTAAGTGCATCATGTGCATGTAATGCCCACAGAAGCAAGACAGGTGCATAAAAACCCCTGGAACTGGAGTTGCAGATGCTTGTCTGCTGCCATGTGGGTGGTGGAAACTGAACCCAGGTCCTGTGCAAGAGCAGTCAGTGCTCTTAACCAATGAGCCATCTCTCCAACACCTTAAATGCCTTTTCTAAAATAAAGTTTTACACATTTCTCCCTTAAGAAAAATATCACCTGGCTGGAGAGATGGTTCAGTGGTTAAGAGCATGGGCTACTCTTGCAGATGACCTGGGTTTGATTCCCAGCACTCACATAGCAGCTAACAACCACCTGTAACTCCAGTTTCAAGGGACTCCATGCCTTCCTGATCTCCATGGGCACTGCACAACATAGGTGAACTTATATACATGCAGGCAAAACACTCATACACATAAGGTACAAATAAAGAAAAATGTCACTCTAAGCCCTACTGTCCTACTGTGTTGTACTATATGACCAGCTAGTAGGCATTAAACAAATATTCAGTAACACTGAACTCCTAACCTAACTGGGGGGAGAGTTCAATGAAAAAACTCTTTCCTTCATATAGCTCTATGACCTTGTGACACAGGAGGCCAATCACAGGCATGCAAAGGACCTGTGGCCACCTAATATGGTATCTTTAGAAGAACACTATCTCCTGTTCTCCCTTGGTATCCCTTAGGCTATTAACAGACCTTATCTATAAAACAAAACAAAACAAAACCAACAAAAGACAAAAACCAAAAAAACAGACTTCACCAGCTGGGAGGTGGGTCCTGCCTGAGAGTGGCATGACTTCTGTAGTCCCCTACCTTCATCCTGGCCTCCACAGAGGCCTTCTTCCGGGCCTCCCTTCTGCGATACTGCTCCACTTTGTCCAGCTGGTCTGGGCGCTGAAGCATCCCAGCAACCCTTTGGACTGCTGTTGCAACAGCCTCCCGGTCTGTCTCCTTCATGGTCAGTAAGCTGGCAGAATCTCTGCACATGTCATACCACAGGCACACTGCATACAAAGGGGAGGATGTGTTACTAAGGTTGAAGTGATGTCACCAAACTTAGCATGTAATGGTCAGTTGGTCACAGTGTAGCCACAGGAGAATTCCTACAAAATTTAATCCAGTAAACCTGAAAAGGAAGCTGAACTTGGATTATAAACTCCTTAATAAAACCACAAATCTTTGGAACTAAACTGTAGGTAAAGTTTTACCTTAAGCAGGACATCTCATAGATATGAAATAGAAACACACAAAAGATATTTATACAGGGATCTGCGACCGAGTTAAAGGAATCTCTAAAACAATTCTTACCCCTGGACAGAGCTGACTTTTCATTTCTGGAATCATTACCCCACACTTGGTCTTGGGCAGGATAAGAACAAAGATCGGCACATACACCTCACCTGCCCACTGGGCAAAGGACAAGTTCTATGACTCCCTTCAAATATCAACAGGTATCCAAGATTCCACTTCTTACTTTTTAAGACATCTAAAAACAAAGGGGAGAGGGCAAAAAGTATACATCCTCCCTGCTCAAGTTTGTCCCTCTGAGCATAGATGCTTAGACAACAGGCCAACCTGCCTTCAATCCTAGATCCCATATCATCCTAATCATGGACCTACAAGGGCTAATTATTGAACATCTAGCAAATGAGGCAACTTAATATCTTTGTTCCCTTTGACTTCAGCTACTCAACCTTTATGAATGTGATAAAGACCCATCTTCTGGAACTTTTCACTCTTTGTTTCTGTTAGGGTTCAGATAGCCCCACCCCCTCACCAACAGGGCCTTACTGACCTCAGACCTTGCAAGCCCCTGAGAAAAGGGAACCTAATTAATAAGCCCCCTGGTCTTTGAAGTTAAGAGAAGCAGACTTTTCTCCACTATTTGGCCAACACAGCAGGCTTCCCCTTTGATTTCTAAAGGGGGCAAGTTTTAACAGTCCCACTCTCCTGCCCCCTCAACCTTTAAAAAAATATATCTTCCCCCCTTCTGCACCCCCCCAGAAGCCTCCCCCTATAAAAGACCCCAGCTCAGGACCTGGGGGCAGACATTTCCCCTACCTGGAAAGGAATCTGTCCATGTGTTCCTTTGCTAATAAACTCTATTCCACTGGACTTTTATCTGTGTCCTGGTGCTTTCTCCCGATCAACCCAATTATCCATCACCTACTTTACCTATCAGTTCCCACATAGTCCCAGAAAATCCATTGTAGACCTTCAGTTAAGTAATTTCTGTCAGTGCATCTCTCTCTTTCCATCTCTCAATCAAGTGAAACAGCACTGCAACCATCATCTTTCCTCATTCTAATCATGAAATTATATACATCAAATTAGGAACACTGAGCAGGACATAAAAATATGATTCCAGGGGCAATTACTTCTAACAGGGCTGTCTGCTTCTTATTTCCTTCCTTATTTCTTTTTAAGTTGAGATTCCACTGCATACATGACTATAATTGCAGGCTTTCGTTTTCTTGCTTTGACATGTATCCTCGGCATTTCCACTGACATTAAAACCTCTATGAGTCTAATAACAAGGCTGGGTATTAAACTCAAAAACTGGGCATCCAGTCACTCCCCGTGGCACAGGTCGCCCCCTCCACCTCAGGATCACCTGTGAGACCCCCTTCTCTGGGTGGAGGACAGTCCAATGCCTAAAGAAAGCTGACGAAGCACCTGGAAGGCAGGGTCTTCTCATAAACCTGAACACCGAGCAGAAGGTACAAAAAGACACAGGGTCCCCAGGAAGCCCCTCCACGGGCGGCCTCGGTCTGTCGGATTTCGGGGCAGCAGGGCAGAGGGAACTCCTGGGCTGTGCAGCCCTGGCCGCGGGGGACGCTCGCCAGCGGACTAACCCACCACGAGCCCGGCGCCGGGGCGGACGTGCCCGCCAGGTCGGCTGCCGGGGACGCTCACCCGGGAACAACCCAGCGAGGGACACAGGGCCCAGCGCCCGGTAGCCATCAGACCAGAGGTACCTCACCCTGCTGCTGCCTCTGCTTCCACCTCCCGGAGCCCGACCGGAAGTGGACAGCACGGTCACTTCCGCTTCCGGTGGCGGGGCGGAAGGACGGGGCTTGGGTAGTTGTGCGGGCAGTTACTGCCCGCGGGTGTTCTCCTTTGGACCCTGCCCTGTCCCTAAGGACACTGGCTCGTCTGGCCCGGGATTGCGGCTCCTGGTTGGCTCAGCCCTCTGGCATTCGGCCCTTCCATCCGCTCGTGGAGCACCTGCCGTCCCTTTCCCTGGACCCGCAGCTTTCTCAGGATTCACCCTCCATGCCCGCCCTTGCTCAGTTGCTCTCCTTAGCTGCCCTGGCCTTTCCGTACCTCTCCAGCTCTTTACTGTGTCTTATGTTTAGGGTTCCATTACTTGTGCCTCATGTATGTATATGTCTTTTTGCTGTCTCACTGTTAGGGTAGGTGTCCCCACCTCCCATCTCAGAACTTTACGACAACCTTCTGACAGCTGGCTGGGCAGGCTCAATCCTCCAAGACAACGGAACTGCAGAAAGTGAGTTGCTGATAGCTGTTAAAGTAACCTTGGGGTATGGGGCAGCTAAGCAAAATCCCCCAGCTGAAGGAACTAGGGAAGCGGTTGGTCGCCTTGGCAACAGGAAACTGACACTTTTTTTTTGTTTACAAGTTTTTCTATCTCCGCCTACAGAGACCTTCGAACCAGAATGTGAACTTTTAGTAAGCTTTGGGGGGCTTCGACTTTTTCCTTTCCACCAGGTTTGACAGCGCTTCCCTGACTGGACTATTTTTTTCACCTTGTTTGCATACCCACACTAAGAATGTGGCACACGCCTACCCCTAATACCACTACAAAGTCTGATCTCCCAAACCAGTCGATGATGGACCATATCTTCAGTAAATGAAGGAACTATGTTGGTAACAGGTGGTAACCTGTCAACAGATAGTGGGTAGGTAAGGCATTCGCTGTAAGGTAACCAAGGAAAACTGCAGGTTGGTTTGAGTAGCTGTGTCTCCTGACTTCCAGAATGTATCTTTGCGGTTAAACATTCATGAAACTGCAGTTCTTCCTGATTATCATAAATTAAGGGGCCAAGGCACATTGCCAGTTACCATATATGAACTAATGAAAGGTCTGCATCTTGAAAAGACCCTGGCTTCATTATAATATCATTTGCATTGTGGTTTTGACGAACTCCACCATGGACATTTCTAAACGATTATGGGAAGATATACCCTAAAAAGGAGATGTGGTCCACCATAATTTTGAAGGGGGCAGGGCAAGAGTCGTTTCATGAATATGCAGCCTACCTCATAAATATTCATAAACTTTAAAAAATCCAGGTGCCCACTCCCCTTTGGGACAGCTCACTTCAATCTCCCTTTGGAGTGCTTGCTTTCCTTTGCTAAGTACACTTTTATTTAAACTGTCTCTATACTGAATTCTTTCCTTTGAGATTAAAGAGCCAAGAGATTGACCCCCATAACAAAGCTGTTTCCACAGATACTTGGGACAGTTTGCTCAGTAAGCTGCCTTTGTTACCCCTGGAATAAAAAATGAACTCAGTTCCTCCAGAAGCACAAACAGATCATAAATTCATGTGGGAACAAGAAGACCAGTGGTCAGATAATGCTTCAGGACTGTCATGGAGGCACCAGCAGTGAAACTTGGAATTAATACAGATCCCTGGGCGAGGAGTGCAAGGTGGCAAGGAAGGTATCCCATCACCAGGACACTGCAAAGAAAGCTGTACAGGGGAGGGAAAATGGGACAGGCCATGAGCTGGAGTCTGGTTCCCTAATTACTGTGTAGAGGAAAGGTCCATGGCTAGAATTCAAAGCATGTGTAAAATCACCAAGATGTCAGGGTTTGTTGTAAAAGCTCTTGCTTTAATGTGTCAATTGGAAAGAAAATCTTCCAACTACTGTCCCAACTACTAAATTGTGTGTCTTTCCTGAAGGTCAGCCAAGGAAGTAGAAAAGGAAGAGTCTGAAAGGCAGTATGAGGGAGCCAGAAGGCAGGTACCTTCTCTAAATACCAACCACACACATATGCCCACTAGCTGACCAGCTGATGGGGCAAGATTTCAGTGCTATACTAACTCTAATGACTGACCCCTAACTTTAAGATTTTATCTTTACCCCATGACTCCTGAAAACATAGCAACAAGTTGAGCAATGAAGAGATATAAGGGAAAAGTTAAAATTATTTGAAATTATAACTGTAAAGATGTCTTTAATGAAAAAAGTTGCCAAGAAAGCCAAAATATAGTAACATTTGCTATTAAGAGACTCATTGTCAAGATCCAGTAGAGAGTTTACTTGTAGGGCTCCCCATCAGCTTCTTTAGTTAACTATCCTAAAGATGGAATGCTTCAGTGAAGGACCCAAATTCTGTTTTTTTAAAACTAAAAGAAAGAAAAACTGATTAAGAATCTTTCTTGACTTCTGTTTTTCAGTAGACCACAGAGCGAAAATGCTCAGAAAACATTCAGGGGCATTGGAGAAATATACTAAGTATACTTTTGAATGTACAGTGAATTCATAGGCAGGCATAGGAGTGACCAGGGCCAAGTCAAAGGGGACGGGACAATGAAAGTGAGAGTAAAGGCTCTGCTGCCCTGGAGCAGACAGGTGGGTGGGAAAATAAGTGGCCTATAATCCAAGGCTGGGACTTTACACCCACCCAGAGCAAGGGAAGGGATTCAGGTTTAAGCAAGAGAAGAAAAGATGGAGACTCCTACAGGAAACCCACATGCTCAGCTCTGGGCATCTTCAGTAAGAGGGTGGGTCCAGAAACACAACAGAAACAGTCTATCCTGGGGATGACTAGAAAGCTTTATGGCTGTGTTGTATCCGGGTAGGGAAAGTTTCCAAAGGCACAGAGCTCCGGGTTCCCATTTCACTGGGGGTAAATTTCTTCTTCCCAACCTGAAGTGTAGTACTGAGGCCCAGCCTTTGGCAGAGCATACTCAGAGGAGCTCTTTGGGCCCCTCAATCTCAACAGAAGCAAGCTCAGGGGAGCAGGCTCTGATGTAGCCAAGACCTGGTTTCATTCTCAAAATAAAGAGATCTTGCTTAGCTACAATTTAGATGTTAAATATGCACTAAGGATGGCCAGCAAGAAAACAGAATTGTAGCTTCCAAACAAGTGGAAATTAGAGAAGAGGGTACAGAAGATTCTAGAGAGCAAAGAAGATAATAAAGGAGAGAATGAGTCACATATAATCAAAACAGGATGGGAAATAGAAATATGTTCAAACAATCAATAATTAGAGCACAGGTAAATCGATTAAACAGTGAGATTGTTATAAGAATCTAAAACATAAGGAAACAGAAGGGTTAGGAGTGGAGGAAGCTTGTCACAGTAGCCAATGAGTCCTGAGAAAGCTTGTGAGGGTGACATTAGCATCAAATGGTCTAGATTCTTTCAAAAGTCAAGTCAGACAGTTATGAACATACAAAATGTATAATCCATAAAGAAAAGGATTTATAATGTGGTCGCTATTGCATGATAAGTGAAAAATATCCTTGAATGAAAAGAGCCCTCTGCTATGCCGTCCTCACTGTTCACAGGCAATGTGAGTTGGGTGTCCTGAGGGTACCATGAGCAGTGCCAACCCCAGTGATGGCAGAGGAGAGCCCAACCCCAACCCTCAGCTTCATCCTTTCTATTTTTAGATTTATTGTGCCCTTCTACTGTCTGAAAATGTAAGTCAGTCCAAAAATACACTGTGGAGGAAGAAGCACACATTTCCTCTTTCACTAAGCACATAGGAATGTAGGGTTTATTTTACATCAGTTTTCCAAATTTAATACAAACCACAGTATGAGAAATACATTTGAATGCTCTGTTAAAGGCACTAAGAAAACAGCACAAAAAGCTGCATTATACGTATCTGTTTAAAGTTCACCAGGCAAGTCTAGATCCTGAGGACTTCCAGTAAAATAAAAGAGAGTTTTTGTTTATCCCCTCCCAACCCATCCCTCTTCATATTTGATTTGGATATTTTTCAGTCACACAGGTAAAAACTAGATAGCACAGAAAATTTTGAGCCTGTAGTTAGCATGGTTGGTAGTGTCCTAAAGCAGGAGCAACCTCTGTGTATCTGAGCCCACCATGTAATGTAGTGTTCCCAAAATATGAAATCTTCAGAATTAACATCCAGATGTAGAATGCACAAAGCCTGGCCTTCAGAAAGGCCTATGTCCTTGTCAAGCTGCCCCACACCCCACATTTAGTTAATCATCCAGTCAAGGGTGCAGATAAGATACATCTTAATGGTTGGGAGGACCTGAGCAGGAGATGTCTGGGCTTCAGGAGGTCCAAAGCTCTTTTTTGTTTACCTATCAAAGTACTGAGGATCTGGCTACAATTGGTAAACATATGTGATACTTATTTTAATTTTTTGTTTTATTTTTTGAGACAGGGTATCATGTAGCCTGGGCTGGGCTTCAACTCCTGATCCTCCTGCCTTAGTCTCTCAAGTGCTGGGGTGTGTACCACCACGCTCAATGATATGTTTAAATCCTATCTTCTTGGGCACTTTTTAAAGGTTTCAATCACTAGCTCCAGGATACTCGGGACATATTTTCCATGCTGTCTGCTGTGCTTTCTGCCCCCAATGTAGGTAGGAAGGTATCACTCTGTAGAAAGTTCAGGTGATACGGAGGTTGACTAAGGATGGACATAGTTGAAGGAGGGACTACAAGAATGGCAGATGCTTGAGTGGTTTGAGCATGCTCTACTATCAGGCAATGGGGTCATGGTTAGAACTGGAAGTGCTAAAGAGACTCAAATTCCACTCCCTTAAGACTAAATTCATAAACACCCACAGAACAGGGTGAGCTGTGCTTGGTAGAAGTAAGTAAAGTAGGGCTGGAACAACTGGGAGAGAGGAAGGCAGCAGATGGCTGAGCACAGATGTTAGGGCTGGGCCACTATCCTATCTTCCGGCTTCAGGTAATGGGGAAGCTCCTGGAGTGGAGGAATGCACACACATTATATCTGTGACAGCTCTTGTCTCGCCACAAGTATCACTCTTGTCTCTGATCTCATACAGTGAATGTTCTCAGTTCTGGGAGATCTTCAGGCCTATCCCTGTCTTAGAGATATCCCTATCTCTGTCTAAGAGCCAGACAACTTAGAGTCTGGGAAAAAGATCCAATCCCTCCCCACCCAACCTGATTCTGACAAGGTGATAGGTGTTTACCAAATAGCTTCTGCCCTAAGCCAGTGGCTGAGCAGTGACATCCTGGAACACAAGTGAAGGAGAGAAAGTCTTTACTGGAGAGAATACTCGGTAGGTAGGAACAGTCATGGGTTCTTTCCAGTAGGGTCCTGACATTCCCAAGACCTCAGGGGAAGTGACATCAGAGGTAGATGGCCAACCCTGAGGAAGACTATCTGTACCACACCAGCAGAGCAGCGGTGGGCTCCTAGCTCCTTGCTGCCTGGCTTCCTCCTGTTCAGTTGACCCTGTGCTAGTAACGGAGCAGGCTCTCTGGTATGAGCCCCTTTCTGTAACAATCAACTGCACTACCAGCCATAAATAATTTTGCAGTTGGTTTGTGGTGACCCTTTTTGCTTTATGCTTTGTATCCAAATTTCCTATAAGCAGAGTGGATTACCTTCACAATAAAAAACAAATACTTGCTGCAACTTGTCTCTAAGTCTTCCCAAGCTGGCAACTGGAGCCTGTAACTGAAATCTCTATAGACAAGAAAAAGGAACAATGCCTCCCTAACAGTATAATTTCATCTTTTTCTCTGTGTTGTATTTCACTGTGCTCCTGGTCTGGACACTATAACCTCCACCATGTGATATGCCCAGTGACACCGCTGCCATCCTCAGAGGCCCACAGAAAACACCAGAAGAGACAAGATTTTCACTGATCACCCCTATGCCAAGTGTGGCCTCAGATTCTGACTCAAAACCACAGGACCCCTGCTGCTTTATAGACAAAAGGTAGTAGTAGCATTATACTGAGTATCTCTTGACTGTCAGCTGAGGCTTGTCCAGTATGGGATAACTTCCTTAAACATTTTTTAGTCTTTTTGAGACAGGATCTCCCTGTAGCCCCCTAACCTGGAACTTGCTATGTAGACCAGGCTAGCCTTGAACTCACAGAGCTCTGTCTGCCTTTGCCTCCTGAGTGCTGGGATTAAAGGTGTGCACCACCACACCTGGCAACTTCCTTAAACATTTTAACGCTCCCCCTCTTCTTTTGCAACAGGGTCTCACTATATAACCCCAGCTGGCCTGAAACTCTCTAGGTAGAGCAGACTAGCTTCAAAATCACAGAGATCTGGCTGCCTTTGCCTCCTGAGTGCTGGGATTAAAGGTGTGCACCACCACACCTGGCAACTTCCTTAAACATTTTAACGGCTCAAAGAGAAATGTTGTGATCTTGAACAGACTTAGGTTTACATGTGAGAATCCTTAAATACTCTATATGATTCAGGATGCTCTACTGCTCAGCTACATGCAGGGAATCTCAGCCTCATGCAGCTCTGCAGAAGATGTCACTAGAAGAATCTTCGATCACAGCCCATCATCCAGGGACTGAAGATTAGCACAGGAGCAGCTTTAAGGTAGAAAACCTCCTTCAGAGGCTCTGGGTGGGATCAATGCCACAGAGGCACTCTTGGGAAACATCCTGGGCACAGATACCTGGCCAGGAGTAGCCCATGGAGGTGAGTCCAAGGGCTCACGCTTAACAACAGGGGCCATACCAGAAGCTCTACAGTCACAGCTCAGAGTGGAGTACTGGCTGTCACTGTGGCCCCACATGCAGAGGTGATGGGAAGGTTCTGGTTCCAAGCAGGCACAATGTGCAGGGTAGAGAGGGCCCAGCTCCCTGTGAGTTCCAACAGTGGCCCTGCTGTGTTGACTCGCCTCCAGCACACCATGCCCAGGGTGTGGGGTGAAGACCTGCTGTCTACAGTCTGGCTCTGTTTTCAGATGCATCCTGGTAGGGAAACTGACCAGATGTTTCCTGGCCATGTCGCTGGCTCCCAGCCACGCCCGGCGAGGGGTACAGCCATCTACTATGTCCTGGGGCCCAGATTCATTTTCCATCTTGATCGGCACTTCCAGTGACAATGCTAGATTACATGGGGTGCCTATGGTTACTGGTAGACTGGATAACTTTGCATCCTCTGTGGAGAAATCCCTGGCTGTGAAGCGCTGCATTCTGGGCAGAGGGAACCTGGTCCCCAGGCTGCCCTGAGGGACATGACATGGGGGAGGATGCCCCTGGCTCTGGTGGATGTCCTGCAAAGGTCTGTTCATCTGGCTGCAGTAGGCACCAGCAGAATGGTCTGGTGAATCTCTGAAAGAAGCCATGCCACTTGCACTGAACATGTCCTGGGTACTGGGGTAGGGAAGAGAAGAACCATGGGACACAGGGCATGCAGATGGTTCAGTCTTGCTGGGCTGCCGACTTAATTTGGTAGAGCCCTCCTGACTGTGCTGTTCTGTGCTCCAGTTCAGGTGCCTCGAAGGTGCTGGTGTGTCTGAACAGCGATTGTACCGGTGTGTTTCCCTTTGTCCCCTGGCTCCAGGGGATCCCCTTAGAATGGGCTCTTGATCCTCTTCTTCTCTGTCCCTTCAGAGAAAAGACAGCCATTGGACTTTACAACAGAAGTGGTGCTCTCACCCCTTTGGGGGACTCGGCCTCTTTATGAGAGGATGACAACTTAGCACGACATCAACTAAATCTCCAGGAGAAGCATCAAGGCTTTCCAGACCACACTGTCCATTTCAGCCACTTACTGCCAGTCTGAGGGGCCAGTGAAGAGCCTCCCTTGCTTCACCTTCCTCAGCCCCTAGGTACCCAGGCAGCATATTGCTCTCCCTGATACAGGATGACATCTCTGGACACAGACAGGTGTAGTGCATCAGACATATGATCATGACTAACATAGCAGTGCGGCTGACTTATAACATGGTGTGAGTTTAGGATTAGCAACTATGTGATGAGAGACAGTGGTTGGAGGCCTCCACACAACACCCAGTCTGGTAAGGGGAGTCCTGGTCAGGGTGGGATGGGAGGGTGAGTGGGTGGCTACAGAAGGGCCTGGACCTGAAGGGCTTTCTGAGCCAAACACACTCCTCTTTGATTGTGCTTGCTTCCCAGGCTGGGAGGATGTCTGGAAGCACACAAGTATTCAGGCCATCAATTCTTTCCTTGACCCCTGCCCCTCACTCTGGCAGCCACAATGTCTTAACCAGGGACAGGGGCTGGGAAGCCTGGCACCACTTACCCTGAAGCCCCCTTGGGGTCCAAGAAGAGATCAGGACCACTTCTGAGGCACAAGCATGAGGGCCTGGCTAGAGCCCGAGCCCAGTGACCTCTATCCATCTGTGCCCTGAACACCGAAATGCTGTTTTCTCCATTGCTCCTTCCTGTTAGAATTTAGAGAGAGAAAAGAAATCACCATGTGGGCTGAGGAGTAGCTTTGTTCTCAGCAGCATGACTTCTTGAGTTCTTGAGACCAGGACCAGAGTGACAGCAACAGGCAATTCTCCCAATGGAATTCATGCTGGTCCCTCCCAGGTGGCATCTCCATGGAAGAAGCAGGTTCTGTGGGCAGATGGAGCTCTCCCAGGGACAAAAACTGCTTACCATATAGAAAAGAGAAAAAAAATGAGGTTTTTAGAAGTACCTGCTAAGTAACTGGGTTTGGGATGAAATTCTGCTTCACAAAGACTTGTAACAGCTTTTGCCCTGTGGAGAACAGATAATAGCAACATTAATATAGGTTAAACGTGTTGATGGAAGGAATTAGCAAGACATATATCACTAATGTGCCCAAGAGGTAGAAGATAGAAACTAACCACACTTTCAATCCTTATAGATTGTGAAGTTTTTACTTGGTTACAGATACCTGAAAATTCTGAAGCATGTCACTTTTAGAGCCAACACCATGCTAATGAATTACTTCAGAAAACAGATGACATATAGGTGGCTTTTAGAGCTTGCATTTCCCTCCCCAAAAGGTCAGAAGAAGAATTCAGTTGACTCCTGTGATTAAAGGACGATCTATATAGTTAACTATGACCAATGAATTAGTGATCACTAAGCCACTATTCCCAGGGGAAATATATGTATATGTGTGGAAGGTAATGAAAGTTTTAATATAATAGGCTCTAAGAAGCTGCTTGTTTAAAACAAAACTCACTTGGGTCCACAAGAGGACTAAAAGCAGCCTGGCATCTCTGCCTTCATTTTATATGCGTCCTTTACTTTGGATATCCCGGTCACTTCTGCACACAAGGAATCATTCAAAGGGTGTCTGTCTAGAAACTGGGGCTACTTATCCTCACCACAAGTATCACTCTTTCTCTGATCTCATACAGTGAGTGTTCTCAGTTCTGTCAAGGCTGAAGATACAAAGATAAGAGTAATGGAGACTTTTTGCCGTCAGCTTTCTACAGTGCTTCAGACTCCCCAAAGGTGCCTAAAGCTGTCTAGTCATTGTCCCAAAACTGCAGACACCTTGGATTCCAGCAACAGGGAGGCCTCATAGGTCAGAATACCCCCTAGATGAGGGAAGTAACCTATGAAAGTGGGGCTTCAACCTGGAGAATAATCACCTCTGGAGAATTAGTTTATCCCCTCAAGCAATAAGGACTTCTTCAGACCATTTTGCAGAACCAGAACTGAGACAAGATTTACCAAACCACCACGCCTTGCCCAGGACTGCTTTATTATGCATACCTCTTGCCACCACCTCAGTTCTTTATTTAAGCCGAAAGCTCACATCAGTGCCCAGAAGATGGTCCCCTTCAATGTTCCTGTCTCCAGAGTGCCACACTGACAAGCTTCCTGTGCTTTTGCCATTACTGGTCTCTTCAATTGGCATACTGGGATGAGTGGCCCAGCCCTGGCTTTCTGCAGCTACTGGAACCAGGGACTTTTGCCCTAAGTTTTGTCTTGAATCACCCTGATAGATTAATTTTGCTTTTCAAAGGAGAAATTTAAGTGACTTGCCTGATACTGCCCTACTACTGGGTGTCAGTGCTGGAGTTCAAACCCTGTTCTCTGACCTCACCATGCCAGAGTGGTCCATGCTGTGTGGCTTACCTCTTTGTGCCTGAGGTCTGTAGGAAGCTGAGACAGAGAGAGAGGTGGCCTGTCCTGCTATGGCACTTGTGGGAATTCACATTTGAGAATCATATTATTTGTCACTGTGCATCTATGGATGATCACAAAAGTGTGACGAGTTCTGATTTGGAGATGTGAAATTGATTTTAGTAGATAGATGAAAGAATATAGCAGGCTGCAGGAATGAAGAGGAGGAACAGCTACCACAAAATCCTTGTCAGGAAAGCTGTGAGAGACAAAAGCTGCTCCTGCAATGACCCACACAGCTGCTCCCAGAGCCAGTCAGCAGAGCATGGTGCCATCATCTCTGCACCTTCAGTGAATGAACTGTGTGGTATGATAGCTGACAACACCTCTGAATTCAACTCAGAGCAGAGGAGGAGGAACCTGAACACCGGGAGCTCCAGGTTCTCTCAGGAGTCTTAGTATTTTGTATAGTACATATCTATTTATAGGGCTGTTGTCTTCAGAAACCCTACAAACCCATGTAGGCGCCCATCTGAAAGGATGGTGGCCTGTTTCCTATCCTTGTGCCCACCTTGCTCCCAAGATATAGTGGGATGGTACCAGAAACTACTTTCTTGTTTGGATGTCAGGATGTACTGGAGACCACTCTCCAAGCCCAGCTCTGAGGCCAGCATTAGGGTCCCCGGAGCTTCTTTTCAGGGCTGGAAGGGCATACAGGAAAGAGAAAATTTGTGTTGTCTCTGATGAAAACAAGCCAATTAGCCTTTTAAAATAGAAAATTCAGAGTAAATGAAGGCAGAGAACCTTTGAATGTGATGTATCCCGACCTTCTAAAGACCTTCACCTCTGCAGACCACTGGGCTCTGGCTGAGCCATGGCATTTAGGTACTGTCCCCACTGGCCTTATTCTTTCTCCTTTGCTTTTTATATGTTGTGTCATAAAAAATAAACAGTACACTAATAAGTTTAGAATAAACATAAAAAAGCTCTAGAAGTCTGTTACTCTCAGCTTGCTGGTCCAGAGCACCAGCCCTTGGAGGCTATTTCCTTCTGTCCTGCACACAGGAGACTGAGGGTGTGCCTCTGACTGTGGAGTGTGAGGCAGGAACAGAACTGAGAATAACAAACCTAGGAAATCAAAGCACAGAAAGAAAACCTTCAAGTGACCACTGCTGTGCACACATCTGCAGAAGCTGGAGGCCTATCATGGATGCTGTGGCAGGATGAAACCACACACAGAGGAAGAGCAGCAGGCCTCAGATGCTGGCCTTGAACAGCTGCTGGCATCAGCTGCTAGGCAGGCCAGGTTCTCAAGACTGGCTCTAATGAGTGGATGGACACTGGGTATCTGATCATCAGGGAGTATCTAGAGCAAGGACCCCCCAGCATCTGGGGTCTGGTGGGCAACCAGAGGCTAAGCTGCAAGTGCCTAGTGACTGTGCACTTGCCACAAGGACAAGGCAGGTGGGTCAAATAGCCTCACAGAGAAGGAGTTAAAGGCACTGGGCAATGTGAAGTCCTGGTTTGAGCCCTCCAGGCTGGGTACTCAGGACTAGTCCAAATCTGAAAAGTGAAATCTAGTGCTGATGAGAAAAGGAATGCAGATAAGACCAAAAGCCAAGTCAGAAAGCACAGTGCAGCACAGATCTGTATAAACAATAGCAGAGACTGCTACTTAAGGTAACAGGACAAGCCTGCCACGAGGAGTAGTATTTCTAAAGGTAAAGGGGTTTAGAAAAAGAAATGACCATCTGCATTCAGTCTACATTTAATCTACATTTCTGGTTCTGTTGTGACTATCCCTTGTCACTTCATATGTCCAGATGAAAGTTGTCTGAGTTGGGAAACATCTGGAAAGCACAATCCGGGAGCAAGATGAACAGACCAAGATAGCTAAGAAAGAAGGGCAGAAATGACAGGGCATTGTCAGATTCACTGAAGCATCTTCTGAATGTGCACACTGCATATGGTGGAGCGTCATGCCTCGGGGTTTGTGCAGTCTTGGCAAATCACTCCTAGGGTCCAGTTAACAGATCCCATGCATGTGCTGCATTAGCAGCCTGTTGAGATTTCCTTCCCACTCAGTGTTTACCATCCTGCAAAGTGGGAAAACAATTGATGCGAAGGTTAAGGGGACTTCTCCAAGAGTAACTGAGACCAAGACCAAGGGCCAGGGCTGAGCAAGAGACTGGGCAAAGATCTGTCACTGATCTGTACCCAACCATCAGCCACAAGCCATCTCTCAGGAGCACCCTGGAGCTTATTCCTGAGGGCTATTCTATCTTTAAGGTTCCATTTCCAAATTATCATGACTCATAATAAGAATACTTAAGGACAACTTGATTTTATTAATCTAAAATATATAGTGTGAGCTTAAATTCCAGCAAATAGCTTAGGAGTTTGTGATAAAAGAAAATGAAATATTTTTATATAAGGAAGGGTAATATATTACTGAATTACAGCAGAGAGCCCACAAAGGATAGGGGAAGAGGGGGGTCTGGTGCTACTGTGAAAACAGGAACCCTTTCAGGAAATGACCTGAGGGTAGACCCAAAGTAGCCTATGGGTCATGAGGGGCCCTTAGTAGCAATGTCACAAGAGGAGGACTGGGGCATGACATCCTCATGTCAGGATGGGGAGGCCAGTAGACTGGGCACTGTCTCCTGAAATGGCCCAATAGGGCATCTTAACTGCCCTTGTGGAGACTCTGCTCTGGGAAGGAAAAAAACCACCAGAGAGGATGACTGTCCCAAACCCCACAGCACTCTTCCAGCAACCAAGTCCAGACCAGAGCTCACAACTGCCTCTATGAGAGGTATACCATGGCCAAGGTTAGGGCTAGGGTTAAGGTTATAACAGAAACTACTTGTTCAATTCTAAATCAATGGAGAGCCCAGCTCAGCTGTTCTAATACAGCAGCCACATTAGGTCTTGAGATCTCAGTAGGCTCTGGCAGGTGGAGGGGGGGCAACTTGGTTAGGCCTGGGGCCAGTTACTGAATAACAAAGAAGTAGTTAGGGATTTGGGGGTCTTTTGGCTACGACTATAGAACTACTATAGTAGATCAGGAGAAGGTGTTACCCACAAATCTATGGGGGGAATCAAAGTCAGAATTAGGCAACCTTGTCACCTAACCCCCTCCTCTGGCCTCATACCCCCTTGTCGCCTCATAAGGTAGAAAATCACTTTATATGTACAGCATTTTAAATCACTCCTGGAAATGGATCGATGAACCATAAACACACCCAGAAAACTTAATATGGAGTATTTTCTACAGAATTCTGAAATTGAGAAAATGCCCAGGACTGACCAGACAGGGCTGGGGCCTAGCAAGCGGGCATAGACACCCTGGATGTAACCATTAGATGTCTGTGTTGTGCCCTACACCAACAGACTATATGAGGAGGAAGCAGGGCCCATAGTGATGACAGGCCCACCCTGACCTCTCCTTGAGGGCTTACTCTGAGTCTGGCTCTGAATGGGCAGCTTTGGAGCAGTTATAACCACAGTGCCTGGTGTCACAATCTGCATGATTTTGAAAGATACGTTTTCCTAATAGTTGCAATGTACATTGTATACTAGCTTTAAAGGTACTAAACTTCCCATTATTTGCTGGAAAAATGAAACAAATTACATATGGGACATGTTGCTGTTATGGTCTATGGACATAATGTGGTGATTCATGCTTACCTGGAGTCCGTCCTGGCGACAATGTCTGCCCTGTGTTTTGCTCTCAATAATGCACTTTTCATTTTCATCTCAGCCATGGAAGGCAGGACTGGCACCACAGTGCAGAACAGTGAGAGCTGAGGGGGCAGGGCTGTTCCTGATGGTGCCTTCTTCTTCTGTCCAAACAGGAATTTTAATTTTCCTTGGAACTGCATCATCTGGTATTTTAAAGACAGAAAGAAGGGGTATTCACAGAACAGCTTCAAGAATGTGAAGGTGACTTCATAGGGATACTATCAATGATGCTTCATCCCAAAACCTTAGAGAAAATCTGCCCCCACTGTGTCAGTGGAGCTCTGCCTCCTGGGGACCAGCTCTGCCTAGGATCACAATCCCACCACTGGCAGTCTCAAGACCATTTATGGACAACATAATCTCACCCATGTACATGATGACGTGTGTGTGTGTACACATAGGCAGACAAGAGCATACCATACAACTACCTGGGCTGTCACTGATCTATACCCAACCATCAGCCACCAGCCATCTCTCAGGAGCACCCTGGAGCTTATTCCTGAGGGCTATTCCACCTTTAAGGTTCCATTTCCAAATTATCATGACTCATAATGAGAAGACTTAAGGACAACTTGATCTTATTAATCTAGAGTATATAGTGTGAGCTTAAATTCCAGCAAATAGCTTAGGAGTTTGTAATAAAAGAAAATGAGATATTGTTATATAAGGAAGGCTAATGTATTACTGAATTAGTTCCTGAGCACCTTCAGGGCATTCCTGCTTTCAAGGAAAGATGTCCCAGCAGCATGGGCCCCACACTATTTATTCATGTGTTTGCCCTCCCTCACCTCACCTTTCTAGCCACCCAGCCACTCACCCATCCTTTTGTATATATATGGGTTATGAAATGAACAAACAATTGCAAACACCCATTGAGTCACATATGTAGTGTAGGTAATTTGAGACAATGGTGTTCTGAGAAATCAATGCCTACTACTAGGAAATTTAAGAAAACAACCCTAAATTTGCAGTGTTGGCCAAAACCCTTGTTATAAATATTCCCCCTATGGCTGATTTTAAACTATCGACCAAAAGTCAAGCAGACCTCAAAATTCTAACAACTGACAGGCAAGCCTCTCTGCCCAGACTTTGGACTGAAATGGAATGGGCCTGTGAAGTGCTTGACTAATCCAGAGTCAATGGCTCTTTGTGAACTGATTTGAATGAAGAAATACAATGACACATTTATTTGGTAAAATATAATCTTTTTATTTATTGTTTAAGAACTTCATATGTGTATACAATGTATTTTGATCATATCTAGCAAATGCCCCTTCTAACTTCCTTCCGCCCAACCTGCAATGTGTCCCTTCCATTCAAGTCCTCTTCATTTTTAAAAAACCCATTAAATACATTTATCCCATATGCACATGCATGTAGGGAGCTTGGGCAGTGTACCAGTGACCACACCCCCAGAGAAAAAAAAATGGCTCTCCGTCCCCTAGAAGCCATCAGGTGTGGTGAGGGTCCCATAAGCCCTTCTCCCATCCACGTTGGAATGTTTACTGGCTTTATGCTAGGCCTTGCGCAGCTGCTGCAGACACTACTTTCTGTAGCCCTTATTGCAACTTTAGCTTCAAACTAATTAGGTGCTTGTTTCAGTTTTAGTCTAAGACATGCTTGCCTCTGCTTTATTATATAGGAAAATCTCCCATTATGAATAGACTACATTATCAGCCAATTAATAGTAACTCTATTAATACACATAAATTTTAGAATAAAACATTATCCTAACAAGAGTCTTTATTGACTGTTGACTACCTAGACAAAAGATCAGTAATCTGGTCTTTTATGATGATAACAGATTTAGGATCATGGGCAAAGAGAGAAACAGCCTTTTGCTGAGGTCCTGGGGGCATGCCAGCCTGCAGTGGGGCAATATGCAAGGATAGTCCTGGGCCCGAGGTTCAGAAAGGCTGGCCCAGCAGAGGTCTCCCTATTGTCCCTCCAGCAGCTTCTTTCCTATTCGCTTGCACCTCATGATCCAAAACTATACTTATTAAAGTTCTCTTTTTTAAATATGTATTTTTATTGAATTTTTATGCATTTCATACAATACACATAATATATCAAACATATATAAACCCCCCCTCTCCTATTTTTACCCCTCCATAGCTCCTCACATTGGACTTCATGCATTCTGTTGTGTATGTTAAGGCCTATTGAGTCAAGTTTGTGTCCCCAGATGTCACTCAGTGCAAGTTCATCCACTGGAGCCTGGTCAGCCTATGTAGAGTTACTCCTATAAACAAGACCAACTCTTCACACAGCAGTGATCTGCTGTCAATAGTTCCTCTGCTAAGGTTGGGGCTTTTTATCCATTTCCCCAGCAGGGTTTTTGTCTGGTCTGAGTTTGCATGGGTGTTACGCAT